>NC_056744.1:1341776658-1341819191 GCF_019279795.1 Protopterus annectens
TGTGTGTGTGTGTGTGTGTGTGTGTGTGTGTGTGTGTGTGTGTGTGTGTGTGTGTGTGTGTGTGTGTGTGTGTGTGTGTGTGTGTGTGTGTAAATATATCACTTTGCAGCACTATGGATGTGCCCATATGGGCTATCTCTGTTCATTGGTTATGCATTTTATGGCACTGTGACTAGCTGCTGTCCCTAAATTGCCCTCTACATAATCATAACTGATCTCCTCACCTGTATGACTCAGACACAGGGTATTTGTAGATGTGTCAACTCCATCGCCACACCATCTAGATTTGTAAGTTCAGAAAACCTAGGTGTCACATAGGAAGGGTAACAGATCTTATCACAAGTATGAATGCATGATTACGCTGAATGCCCCCATTGTTCCTGATAGACTGCTCTACACATATGCACCTAAGGAGCCATGCACATATACTGACATACCTTGCTAATGTCATATTTCTGCTGTGCTGCCATGCCATCTTGTGCTGCTGTATTGCTCCCATGTGTCCATAGTTTCTCCCCTCCAACTCCTGGAACAGAAACATACACAGGTCAGTTATACACCTGTCATTCTGTAACACTACCATCAGTCCAACATCATGCAACAAAGATACACAAAGTGTGATGTGTAGTCATGACTCATGTCAGCATAGTGTTGTGGCCCACAACAAGTAGCATGGCAAAACAATACTGCATTACACAAGTATGCCAAGTAAGGTAGACATCCTGTGCATCAGACACATAGTAGCATTTCCTTACATTGATGGCACAGATGGCAGGGATGTGGTACAGATATCATCACATGCACAGGGTGTGTGCCGGAGGCCTAGGCTGTGCCAAACAGTTGACAGTATGCATGTGTCAGTAAGGTGTGTGGGTTAGATGGGCCATGGAGAGGTGTTGTGTTTGTCTGTTCATGATCTGCATGTGACAGTGGTGTCTGAGTGTGTTCACTGTCTCCAGCCATGACCATGGGAACTGGCTCTGCCAGGCGAAGCACTGGCACCATCATGCCCAAGGTCAGATGTGGTGCTAGTACCTGACGGTGATTATGACTGCTGTCTTTTGGGGCCATGTCCCCCACTGGACTGCCCAGGACCACATGCCCATGGCCTGCCATGTCATGGTATGGACAGCACACTTCCCTCTGTAGTGCTGGATGCACTGCCACTATGGGAGCATGACTGTGCATGGGCATGTGGAGATTCAGCATATGGTGTTGCTGACCTATGTCCATATTTCTGATGCCCAGCTCCAACCAGATGTTCCAGCATAGACAATGTGTGGTCTAAGACAGACACTCTCTCAGCCCACCATCTGTCAACTGCATCAGTGAACCGATCCAGGGTGTCCCCAATGCAGTGGAGGCAGTCATGGATGTCAGACTGTGCTGTGTCCATAACCTTAAGCATCCATCTAGTATTGTGTTTAGAATGTGCCTGTGCCTCCATGACAGCCATAAACATGTGCCAAGGTACCCATAATGTGACACCTGCAAAAGGTGGTGGATGGACAGCAGTCCCTCAATGAGCACCTCTGTCAATCAGCCTGTGTGAGACCTCGCCAGCTCTCTGGCTATGGCCAATGTCTACACTAATGGATGCCATAGTTGCCACACTATCCTGTTCAATGTCACCACTCTCTGACTGTCCAATATCTGTGGCCTTTGGGGATTGGGTATGTGTGAGCATACTGACTGTGTGTGGGGACAATGGGGGCAGAAGAGGGATGTCAACCTCTGGGACAGATTCAGCCCCCAACAACCCCACCTGTGCCTCACTATGGCCATCACCTTCATCAGAGTCTGATAAGACACTGACATCAGGTTGTGAGGGGGACAGACTCCAACCACTCCAGTCACCTTTGAAAACCAAGACAAAAGCAGTACATTACTACCTGCACTTTTGTTAAATAAAAACAAATGATAACAACACAGGAGGCTCAGATGCAAACGTTTACTAGTGTACACCAGGAGGCAAAAAACCATACAAGTACAGAGTTTTGTCTGACATGATGCAGGAAATACACAATTTTATATAGTCTTACATTCAAGCTGTGCCCACCTTACTGACATGGTTAGTCACAGGGCACCTACATCACTATGGTCTACAATATTCTATTCATAAGAAAAAGCTGATGTTATACATTTTAAAAGTTTTCCCATGGGAATAAAACAGCCTTGCAAAGCACCTGGTTCATTATAATGTCTTTCTGTAAATGTTACTCTTTCAAGGTTTCAGGCTTGCTCGAATACAATAGTCAGTTCAGTCTTGTAATATACTTCTTTGTTCTTCTTGCAACTTTACTTTAGCAGCTGTGCCTTATCTTTGATAATATTTTCAAGGCTAATTATCTCAGGGGAAGGAAGGAAGAAGAATTTTCAATGCTTTATACATTTAATTTCCTGACCCAGCAGATAATCATTAGTGAAAAACATAAGCTTGCTGAGCTGGCTACTGCCAGGGTCAGAGTTCAAACACACTGCAGCTCCAAAGCTTCAAGCAATTATATGTAAAATCATTCTTATTGCCATATTGTAAATAGAATAAAATGCATTATATACTATTTGCTTTTAAACTAGCACTTTATACATGTTCAAATACATATTTTTCTAACATTTTCCTCCCTTTTAATACTTTTTATTCTATTCAGAAACATAAACAATGTTATATTGTCCCCTAGCCTTCTCCTTTAAGGACTTTCAACTAGGCAAGTCATTTAGTTTATATTTCGGAAAAAGTTTCGTCTGGAATCAATAGTTCCAATTCAATGTCTTGGTACAAAGTTTCAGTTACAGATATATCAACAAAATCTTTGACTAATCTTTTCATACAGGGGATCTAACAACAGACACATGCTCCTAATAGGAGCAGACCAACACAAATAGCAATCAAAATATTCATTAGGATAGAACCCCACCCACCAAACAGACTCTGGAAAAAGTTCGTCAGTGGGTTTGGGCCTGGTTCAGTCATGGCCGATACCTGCTGTATTACCTCTAGGTGATCATTAATCTCGTGTCGATTGTCTGGTATAAACACACAGCATTCTTCTTTGATAAGCGCGCAAGTACCACCTCTCGCCGCTAGGGTGAAGTCAAGAGCCATTCGATTTTGTAGCACAACAGTTCTCATTGCATTCAGTTCGTCAGTCACTAGTTCGAGAGCAGAAAAAGTTGCATTACTCATTACTTCGAGAAGCTTCGACAGTTTTCTCAACTCCCAGATCGATTTGACTGCTCCATATGCTGGAAATATTCCAGCCCAGGATATAACACTGTCACTCAAGTTCATATAAGTCAATTTTTCTTTATCTTTCACGGAATGATGGTTCTTCTAACCAGCTTCGATTTTTCCCATTGGATTTACAGGTTTTCTGATTGGATCTTCAGGTTTTTGGGCTACATCTCTTACATTTCGTATCTTACCTAGAGGTAATTCTGCAGTATGCCTTATAGCTGGAACCAGATAACCCAAAAAACAACTTTCGGACCAATTCTCAGGTAGCCATTTGTATGCTTTTTTCCCACAAACAAAATAACAGTTTTCTACTTTGGTACTGATGCGGGTTAATTCTTAATGAAACATTTTCTTGTCTATAACAGACAATTGTTTATGCAAGACAGGATTTCTCTGCACTTCACTTAATGTTGTTTTCATTAAGCTCAAATATGAATCATAATTTGCGTTACAAATAGTGCTTTTATCTTTAGTTTTAATATAGCATTTATAAGATATAGTTATGTTACAGTTACTCCAACCCACTTGGAGTGTATCATTCTTATAGAAACATACAATTCCCCTCTGTGTAATAGGCAAATACAATGCAATTTTGTCCTGTGATCTTACAGAACCTGTATCAAAAAGTAAATTTTCCCAAGTCTCATTTATCCCCAAGGGGACAGCGGACATCAACAGTCCTCCATATGCTGTTGGTATGGCAGTACAAACCCAGCAATTTGAAATGTTCATAGTCTCTACATATACACGCTTCATAGCTAGGTATGTGTTAAAGTTTGGATGCCAGTCTATGGACAGTTCATCATGTTTCTCCACTTTCACTTGTGTGGTTATATGTAGGAAGAACCACAACAAAAGGAAAGTCATCACAATCATAGTCAATAAATGCATAGTTAGCAAGATGATTAAACAATATCTTCGGGGTTTATCTGTATATTTACTCATCTCGCTCTTGGCCATCCTGCCTTTGTTGTGTGTCAGTCACAAAATGTTTATCAAGCTGAAAATTCTTTACCGGTTTACAGTGCATCAGGTTGACCCAGGACGACCTCTCAGCAACTTTGACTGCAGTAGGCGTCGCCAACAGTACCTGGTACAGTCCTTCCCACTTTGGACTCGCCCAATTCTTCCTCTTCGTGACCTTCAACCACACCCAGGACCCTGGGTCAGCACTGCTTCCAACGGTCTGGTCTATCTTTTATCTGAAAAAGAGTTCAACTGCAAAACAGTTTTATTTGTTAACAGTTTCCTCATATAATTAGCTAATGAGCTGTCAGCCTCTAGTTCCGCAGGCATGAGAGCTTTCCACTGTGGCACATAATATGCCCTTCCAAATATCACTTCAAAGGGAGTCAAACCCTTTACATTTGGAACTGTTCTCATGCTCAGCAGTGCCAAAGGCAAACAGCAAATCCAATTCTTCTGTGTATCATCTATTAATTTTCTCAACTTGCTTTTTAAAATTCCATTTATCTTTCCACCAGTCCTGCAGACTGTGGGTGGTAAGCACAATGATTCTTCAAGGAGATCCCAAAGAATCTCCCAAGTTGGTGAATCGTCTGATTCACAAAATGTGTCCCATTGTCGCTATAGATTCTTTCCGGTATGCCAAATCTAGGAATTATTTCTTTTATTAGGGCCTTTGCCACTGTTGCTGCATCCAGATATTTAGTTGGAAAAGCTTCCACCCATTTGGAAAACATGTCTATAATTACTAAACAGTATTTTTTCCCTTCACATTTGTTCAGTTCTATGAAATCCATACAGATAGTATGGAACGGATATGGTGGTATAGGAAAACTCCCTTGCTTGGGTTTGAATGCTCCTTGTGCATGATGTTTATTACAGACATGGCATGCTGCACAAAATTTTTGTGTAAAGTTTGTGAATCCATATGTTTGGAATATTCGATTTACTAACTGTACCATCCCCCCTGTTGAGACATGGCACTGCCCATGGCTCAACAAAGCTGCATATCTAAATAAATTAGACGGCAATATTGTTTTTTTCTCTTTGGAGATATACAGTCCATTTTCGAGGATTGCACCTCGTTTCTCCCATTTCTGTTTCTCAGCTGTTGTAGTTAATGTCTGCATCGTTTTTAACATTTCTAAATCCAAAATCTCAGAGGGTTGTAATTCCTCGGTTAAAAGTAAAGTTTCTGAGTCTGAGGCTGCTTGTTTTGCAGCTGCATCAGCTTTTGCATTTCCTTTTGAAATTGCATCCTGTTGTTTTGTATGAGCTAAACATTTACAAATAGCTACTTTAGTAGGTAACTGAATGGAATCTAACAAGTTCAAAATAAGTTGCGCATGATTAATCGGTTTGCCAGTAGATGTTACCATTCCCCTATTTTTCCATTGTTGTACAAAAACATGCACTGTAGAGAAAGCATACTGACTATCAGTATATATGTTCACACATTTATCTTTTGCTAGAGTACAAGCCCGTGTTAAGGCTATCAATTCTGCTGCTTGAGCAGACAGGTTATGCTGTAGGGGTTGGGCTTCTAAAATCTCTGTATCTGTGACTACTGCATACCCTACTAGATTTTTCCCTGTAGGACCCTTTCTGCATGAACCGTCCACATAAAATGTCACCTCGGCATCATCCAAGGGCATATCAGTAAGGTCTTGTCTGGGCAAAGTTATTTGCTCAATTTCCTGCAGGCAACTGTGTGGTGTGCCATCCACAGGAGTTGGAAGTAACGTTGATGGATTTAATGTTGTACAATGTTCAATTACCATATGAGGTTGGCTCAGCAGTATGGTCATACAGGAAAGATGTCTAGCGGGATATAGATATGCTATTTTCTCTTGCAGTAAAATTATCGCGACTGCATGAGGCACTCTCAATGTGAGAGGGTGGAACAACACCACTGAGGCCGAAGCCTGTACTGCCATTGCAGCTGCGACTACTGCTTGCACACAGTGAGGCAATGATCGTGCCACTGGATCTAACTGTGATGAATAGTAAACTATGGGGCATTGCTTATCCCCATGCTGTTGCTTCAAAACTGACGTCATGTATCCCTGTTTATAATCTATGGTCTGAAAAAATCTTTTGTGGTAATTTGGAAGTCCTAAAACTAATGATGAAGCTATCAATTGTTTTAGTCTGCAGAAAGCTGTTTCTGCTTCAGGTGTCCATTGTAATACATCTTGTGCTGCCATTGGTGTTTTATATATTAAATCAGCCAGTGGAGCAGATTCTAAAGCATAGTTTGATATCCAGCTTCGACAAAAATTAGTCGTTCCCAAGAAGGACATCATTTCCTTCTTGGTTGCTGGTTTGGGTGCCTGTAAAATTGCTGTTTTTCTGTCTTCATCTAATATTCTACCTTCATTGGATATTACATATCCTAGGTATCTAACCTGTTTTCTTCAAAGTTGTAATTTACTTTTGTTTACTTTGTGTCCTTGTGCTGCTAAAAATTTCAATAATGCTATCGTATCCTCCCTGCATTGATGCTGGGTAGGGGCTGCTAGCAAGATGTCATCTACATAAAGTAGAATCTGACTACCTCCTGGTGGAGTAAACCCTGCCAGGTTGCTTGCCATTTCTTGTGCAAATATCATTGGACTTTCACAATATCCCTGCGGTAGCCGAGTATAGGTATATCTTTTACCCTGAAATATAAATGCAAACCAATACTGGCTATCAGGATGTATAGGTATTGAAAAGAAAGCATTGCTTATATCTACCACAGTAAAATATTTTTGTTGTGGTTTCAAATCATTCAACAAGGTGTGTAGGTCTGGCACCGTAGGTGTTCTGGGTATTATTGCATTGTTTACAGCTTGTAAATCCTGTACCATCCGCCATTCCCCGTTTGCTTTTTTAACAGGAAATAGAGGGGTGTTACATGGTGAATCAAGAGATTCTACCAGTACTCCTTCCTTGAGTAATGCTGCTATTATAGGCTTAATTCCTTGCTCTGCATCTTTCCTCAAGGGGTATTGTCTTTTTTGTGGTCTAAATGCTGATTTTGGTGTAATAGTTACTGGTCCTGCTGCTTGAATAAGTCCTACATCTGATTTACCTGTTGACCAAAGAATATCTGGCATGTCACACAAGGCTTTTTCTTCTTCTAATAAGAATGCTAATCAGCTGTCTTCACTAGTTTGTAAGTGTGCAGCTGGATGTGTCTGTGTTAGCCAATTCAATTTCTGTTTTTGTATTCCCTGTTCTGATAATTCTAAATCAGTTTGTTTTTCCCATCTTGTTACTTTTTCTCGTAAGTCTGCCCATCTCACATCCTTATTCTTTGTCAGGCTGACATGTGGTAGTCTATTAGATTTGTACAGTGTCATGAATTCCTGAGGTAGTGAACAGCTTACCACACTGTTTCCCTCAGTATCCCAATACAAGGTTCGTAATACTAATCTGTTAGCAGGGTTTTTGAACAACTCTTGCTCATATTCTTTATCAGGTCCTGGCATGCTACAGTAGTATAGAGTACAATGTAACAAATGCTGTAGGTCAGTGTCAAGGGAGGGGGCCTTACTGATGGCTACATTCATCAGTTCTTCGGTTACTGCTCCTGGACCAGTCGTAACTAGGTCCTGGCTGTACCAGTAAAATGTTTCACCCTCCGGTCGCACCACAAAAGTATCCATTTGTCTTTGTGCTTCCATACCCTGCATAGTGGGAACTACCGCTATGCCAAATATCTGCATAAGATCTCTTCCCAGTAGGTTTACTGGACACTTTGCAGAAACTACAATTTTACTTTTCTGAGTCATACCTGAAACAGGGTCAGTTATTGCTATATCATGGGAGAGTGGCTCCCTATATAGCTGTCCATTTGCTACTTTCACTAATATATAGTCAGGTGATTCGGAATTTTCTGGTAACTTTGAAGGATGTATCAAAGTTCGTGACGCTTCTGAGTCACACAAGAATTTCACTTCCCTTCCTTCCACCAGAAGTGTAACTTCCGTTTTTTTGTCTGCCAAATAGAGCTCCAAGCTCAGTAATGCCAAATCTAAAATTTCACTTTCTTCACCCTCTGCATCTGCTTGCACTTCCTCTGTTCCTTCCACTACATTTACGTTTGCCCTTTGTTTGTTTTCCTTCTCTGATGATTTCTGATTTTCATCACTATCATATAGTCCTCATCACCTTTATTTTCTGTAGTCGCCTTTTTATTTAGCCTGCAATCCCTTGCTAAATGTCCTTTCTTACCGCACTTAAAGCACTCACCTTTCTTTTTTCTTTCTTCAAAATCTTCTGACCTTTTGTCAGATTGTCTATTTCCCTGGGTATTTTTCTTACCCTTTTTACCTGACTGTACTACAAAGACCTCTGCTCCATCTTCAGCTGTGAAGACCTGTGTCTTCTTTTTCTTTTTACTATTAAAATGTCTTTCAGCATGTCTGGCATATTCAGGTAAGGCTTGTAGCCTACTTGTTCGGTGATCTATCATATGCTTTGTAATAAAGCTACTGATAGGTGCAATGCAACCTTTCAAAAACGCATTTTTCAGTTGCTGTTCATACGAGGTATCATGTGTCTGATTTTCAGGAATAGCCATACCACTATGGTTATTGAAACATTCCAATAATCTACCATAGTACCCATCTACAGTTTCATTCTCTTGTTGTATACATTGGTTAATGCAAGTCCAATCTGCTCTAGGTTTCCATTTTTCAGAAATTCGGTCTGTAAGACCTTTCACTCTGTTGTCTAATTCTGCATCACTATGTGGGACTGGTTTAAGCTCTACATTTCGAGGATTCCAGGTGCCAAAAATCATGTGCCAGTCTGGACCCACAATCTGTCTAACTACCTTTTCTACTTCTTCCCCATTCAAGTGGTAACTTAATCTCATACCTTGCAAATCTTGTAAAAACTTTGTGTAATTAACTTTTGGATGAGAGATTCCCTCTGTAGCTTTCCGAATATCTTCCGGTGTCCATGGTCTATATACTAGAAGAGTTGGGTCCTGCCCTTCCTGTCCTGCCTGAGGATTTGGTACCTCGATTAGTGGACAGATTTCTTCCTCACTCTCTTCTAGTCTGTTTCTCCTTATTTGATATAAGTCTGTGTCCCCAAGTGTTTTATGTGTCCGGGACCTAGTTTCAATAGGATCTCTAACAAATGGTTTTAGTGATTTTGTAACTTCAGGATAATGTGGAGGTGGACTAGCTTGTCCTCCTGCTTCATATCCTGAAAAAGGCATTGGAGGGGGTGGAGGGGGAGGGGCCATCGCTATTACTGTATTATTATCCTCTTTGTCTAAAAATAATGTTTTTGCATTTTTAGTTTTCTGTTCCCTTCGGTTTACTTCCTCAATCCACCTGTGTGCCTGAGGAATGCCTAATCGCTGTTGTTTTTTTGCCTGACCTTCTGCATCAGATTTAAGCTGTTTTAAGAGTTTAACTAATGAAATCTTGTTTAATTTACCGTCAAATCCGTATTTATTAACCCATTTTGTATAATACCTTACATTATCAGTCCGCTGTAATTGCATATATTTTGCGTCATCAGTTAGGGGCGGATCTCGCGATTTTTTAGTGCACTGATTTCCCATTCTAAAAGAAATGTTACGTAACCCTTTTCACCATGTGGTATTTCAGTTCCTTACACAGTTTATCTAGAATAACTGCCTACCTTATTCTGTTTCCCTGATCTCTGACAAAATATACAGTAATTTCCTTTTGTCCCTGATCTGTATAACAAATCTCTGACAATGACATTTACTGTAACCTAGTCCCTGATCTAAAACAGAAAAAAGGCAAATATCTTCCTACCTGAGCCTCCTGGGTCGACCAGTTTGAGACCGCTCTTCGGCCGCAGATCAGAAAGTGGCCAGCCTCTCAAGATGACAATTCAGTCGGAGGTCTTTGTGTTTCAAGAAGAACCGTTTCGGTAACTTCTCCTGTGCAGTATTCGACCACCGATACACTCTGATCTGCAGCTTACCAAGGGAATTCCGGTTCAAGGAGGACCAAACTGTTAAATAAAAACAAATGATAACAACACAGGAGGCTCAGATGCAAAAGTTTACTAGTGTACACCAGGAGGCAAAAAACCATACAAGTACAGAGTTTTGTCTGACATGATGCAGGAAATACACAATTTTATATAGTCTTACATTCAAGCTGTGCCCACCTTACTGATGTAGTTAGTCACAGGGCACCTACATCACTATGGTCTACAATATTCTATTCATAAGAAAAAGCTGATGTTATACATTTTAAACGTTTTCCCATGGAAATAATACAGCCTTGCAAAGCACCTGGTTCGTTATAATGTCTTTCTGTAAATGTTACTCTTTCAAGGTTTCAGGCTTGCTTGAATACAATAGTCAGTTCAGTCTTGTAATATACTTCTTTGTTCTTTTTGCAACTTTACTTTAGCAGCTGTGCCTTATCTTTGATAATATTTTCAAGGCTAATTATCTCAGGGGAAGGAAGGAAGAAGAATTTTCAATGCTTTATACATTTAATTTCCTGACCCAGCAGATAATCATTAGTGAAAAACATAAGCTTGCTGAGCTGGCTACTGCCAGGGTCAGAGTTCAAACACACTGCAGCTCCAAAGCTTCAAGCAATTACATGTAAAATCATTCTTATTGCCATATTGTAAATAGAATAAAATGCATTATATACTATTTGCTTTTAAACTAGCACTTTATACATGTTCAAATACATATTTTTCTAACAACTTTTATATATGGTAATCCACACAGACTCATACAAATGAGGATCCACAACTGCATTTCCAGTCTCATATCTTCTCATCTCCACTCCCATAAACAACAGACAACCTCACAACAACATACACACAGACAAGTCAAGCCCTTTATAACATGTACTTCAGCCACATCCAGTTAAATCTGCCAGTGCAATCTGCCTGTAAGGTATATAATATGACAGTATACATGATAGAACTACTCATAAAACCCAGTACACCTATCTTGAGAATGATATGCCAGTACTAGTGTCACTACCTCAGGTATGTACCATCTCCCTTTTGTGTTTGAACAGGCATCTTGGAGTAATTGCCTCATGTATACCAGGCTGTGTAGCTACTCATAATTATAACTACAAATATGTTGATGATTATTCAAATACACACCTGTGATTACTCAGTCTATGAACCATAGTTAACTGTTCCAGAACAGAACATACAAATATACTACTCTGACTAAACACATTTGTACATATGGCAGTATGGCAGCGCTTAACTTTCATAGGGTATATATGATCCATAAACAACAGTATCACAGTTACCAGATACAGGACCATGGACTTGGGCCACATCTGACAGTCCTATGAAAAGGTGAGGAAAAGGTATTGTCAGCACCACCAAATGTTGCAGCACTACAAGGTAATATGTGCATATACCTACATGTACAGTAGCTACTGTGATATTGGCTGTATTGCTGACATTATGACTTTGCCCCAATGCAGATAGACCTGACACCCATGTAGAGGTATGTACAGCCTACCACAATGACTGATACAGTATTACATTTGTGAACACATTGTGCTTACCTGGATGCTCCTCTGCTGTGGACACTGTGGCACTCACCTCCATGATATATGGTGTGATGGATGCCTGGGAGCTGTTGTGTTTTCCTAAGATTGCCAGGAATTCCTCTGTGGCCAAGAGTGGTTGTTCCATCATAGGCCCTCAAGCAGTGGAGGCACGAGCCCTGGCAACATCAGCTGCACTTCGTCATGCAGCATTCAGCATGTCTGTGGCTTGGTGTATAACCTGCTCATAAGTTATGTCCTGTTGGCCAATCTGATTGACATCCCACACAAGGTCTGATCATAATGGTGCCTGTTGTTCCCGATTATGCCTCCCCCTGGACAACAAGATCTGATGGTGCTGTCTCAGTCCATCCAATATTATGTCATTCCCACATCTGAGAATAGGGCATGTCTTCTGTGTACATGGTTCCAGAAAGACAACAAAAGGGGAACACATCACAGGACCAGATATGTGGAAATCCACTATGTACAGATCAAGCACATCCATAATGGCCTGCACTATCCACTGCTCCCTTACTTGTCATATCCCACAGTCTGGCAACACACTACATGTGTGGATACCATCAAGATAGTAGCAATACTGGAGATTGTCCTTGTGTGCTGTGACATATTCTGCTGTATGTTCCTACACTCAGCACTGCAGTGTACTGTGGTGTGACCCCTATGGGCAAACAGCCACTAATATGTCATACAGCCACTGCCAGACAAATTGCAGTATGCTATTACAGCCACCATATGGGGACAGTCCAGCAACTCCAGTGTGCAACAACGACAGAAGAAATGCAAACATGCTGTAGTATATGTTCCCTGTAGACATCATACCTCTCAACTATACAGATGTTTGCAGAATGTGAAGATGTTTGCCTCATAACTTTGGTCATTTTCAAACAACATTGTGGATTTCCGACAGAATATTGGCCAATTATTGATGGGTGATGTCAGAAAATAGACAGACATCTGAGTTTAAGACATCATACTCTTCAGAACGGAGTTATGCTAATGTAATATCTATTATTCTTACTTTGTACAAGCAATAGTTACAGTGACCCTAATTTGGACCTTTGTCCCTCCATTAATTATGGCATTGTTCAGATATCATGCTATAACAGGTTGACAGCTATGTTAGCCATAGGCAACCAGACAGGCAACAATGTAAACAGGATCATGGACTTAGCCAGACTACATAAGGGACAATCAGGGTCACTTTTAAAATGTTAGAACTATTTATGTGAGACAGTGACAGAATGAGAGGAGGTGAATTAGTGTACATCGTCTGACATTAGAGGAGTATACACCCTTCCATATTGTCACTATGTTTTACATGTAATTCACTAGCTACCCTACAACAGCCAACCATTGTAAGAGGGACAGAGCTAAGACGTGAGTAGAAATCAGGGACATTTGAGATGCATGCCTGTAGGTGTAGGACAGCTGAGTATCAATGGCATGTCATTATTACAGATCTAATACAGGCTTACTGCTGTGACTCCTGTTCCCCATAACTCCATTCTGGAGAGTGAAATGTTGGGGAAGGGACTTAGGTACATGTGGGGAGGTAAGTTGGATAGGAGAGCATGCATTTTCAGACAGACAAGACAGCAGACAAGGGTGGTGCATGACACATAAGGCGGGTGAACACTTTGGATGGGGAGGGTGTTGTGGAATCTGTGTCCCATGTGCCTCCCGATGGCAGCAGCATGTCTCAAGTCCCCAGCAATGGGACTGTTGACACTGCTCCTTCACTGCCTTGAAGATGGCTCTGCTGGAGGCTGGGCATCAGTGCCACACCAGGTTGGCTAGCATGCCCTCAGTCTGGCACAGGCAGCATTTATAGCTCTGATGAACAATCCTGAGCACCATGACTGGCAGTTCAGCCTGAGTGACAACACCCCCACTGCCACTGCTCCCAGGAGGAGGCCAGGCTCTGTCCCATTAGGTAGTCCCACCTGATGCTGCAGGTTGTGCAGGGACATAGGAGGAGGCACCACCAGACTAGGTCTTAGACATGCTAGGACCTGGTGCCATGGCCAGCTGAGGCAAGGTAGGGGGATCACCTGGAACAGGCCTACCCTGATGTACTGTAGTAATAGAGGTATAGCAATAAATACAGGTTAGTTGTGAACAAATCATTCTTAGTAATAACAGCATGGCAGAACATTGGAAATAACCCAATTACATATCAATGCATATTAAGTGAAACACAGCAATAAATAACAGAGCAGTTAGTATGTTAACAGTATGCCAGTAACAGTTACAACATAACATCAACAAAATAAGTAATGTAACAAGATATGTTAATATGCAACCATTATAAAACAAAACAGTAATAAAACACATGTCCCAAAATATGGTTAATGTAACAACATAGGTTAATAGTAAACCATAACCAATGAATAACAAAAAGAAATAAATGAAGATTAGGGGTAGGGAGAGAGAGACAAATAGTCCATTAGTAACAGTTCTGGTTATTTCTTTGGCAACAGTACTATATCTACTCTACTGGTCTGTATTTTGTTTATGTATACAGTGATTACAAGTCTCTTATAGCTGATGTAGCACATACATACCTCTCAAGCTATTTGCATGGGACACTATAGGTCAAGCAGTAACAACTGCAGGTACACAACTACACAGAACACTTGCACATCAGGTGGACCTATATAACTATCTAGGTGTTCTGTAGGCTGACTTGGTGATACTTTGCAAACTAGGTAATCATTTCTATGGTATTCCTATGACAGATGGATTACGCACTATTAATTACATAACATGAAATTGTGACACTTGAGAGACATGTTTGTGTACAGCACAGACACTAAACAGCTGTCATGCCTTGGTTGGCAGGCATGGGAATAGACCCCAATAGGAATGACTGCAGGGGACATCTCTATAGGATGTACTAATTGACTGCAACAATTTTTAGCAGACACTCCAGGCATACTGCCATATCAGGATTAGACATTATATTTCTGACTAAACATTGCTGATGAACACATTCTTGCTAATGATTTAACAGTCTTTGACATCTAAACACACAATTGTCTACTCATAATATGGGCTACCTCATCCATTTGCCTGTAGTTCCTGTGGAGAGAGAATTTGTAAGCAGTACATGACTGCTACTGTAATATTTAGTGCTACATAGTGCTGGATTCAAACTCTGGTCTGTGTGTGGCAAAATTTATTATATACATCCGTGGCGGTGCAGCGGTAGCATTGTTGCCTCACAGCAAGAGGTTCTCCTGTTCGATTCTCGGCTGTAATGCGGGGAGTGCCTTCTGTGTGGAGTCTGCATGTCCTCCCCGTTGCTGGGTGGGCATTTGAAAGACATGCTTAAATGGGCATGCCTTCATTGAAGGTTGAACGTCGAGCTGGCACCTTGGCATTCATCAAAAATCTACTGCCAATCATTAGTGGACAGGAGTTCCGCTGTGGCGACCCCTAACTGGGAAAAGCAGAAAGACAACAACATAGAGCATTTAACAAACTAAGCTACTGAGTCACTTCTGATTACTGACTGACTGATATTTGCCTAGAGCTCACCTGGTATGAAAATATGACCTGGTAGTAATACTACAGTACTATGCTAGACTGCAATGACAATAGAACACACATGCATGAAAAACAAGTATAATGTAGATAGTAGGTAAGCTATATATATATCAGTATAAACAATGCTGGTGTAGACAGTTTATTGTTAGTGGTTTGAAATATATGTGAAGTCAATGAACAATATCTCCTCATGGAGTGGGCTACCTCATCCACATACCTTTATTACCTGATGTCTATGGATGACAGAGCATTATGTGAACAATATTGGCCTAGAGACAGCCATGGACAGTGCTATATGAGTTAACCAATACAATTTGGTTCCATTGGATTTGCATTCTACAGCTATGACAGTGTTATCCTTGACTGCATCACTTTATCTTACAGCATGAATACATAAGCTTTACTCAAGGGTTACAACAAGACAATCCTGACATACACCATTTTCTATTTCATGTTTTATTGTACAACATTTGGCATTATTTATTTATTGCAATACAGCTCTAATTCCACATTTACTGCACTACAAACTTTATTGTATATACTTTAATGCAGTTAATACCTTACTTTTTCCTTGCTTATTTCACTACAGTTATCACAATACATCTGTACTCACCACACTATGGCATAACCTGGCCAAGCACCCAGCATGCGACTCTACATTGCGAACCCTCTCAGCTACAGCTGTCAGGAGAGAAGCAGACCATTATGCATACCAGCTTTACAGACATTCAGATTACATATTGTTAAAACAGAGGTAAAATTACTTACATATTTGTGGGGTATTCCCTGCTTGAGCTTCTTGGACCCAGGTGTCCAAGCGTCCCCTCTTCTGTCTTTTCAGGTCATCATGGTAGTGATGACACTACTCACCAGTGCAGGGGATAACAGTTACACTGGTGAGTTCTCTGGCCAGCCAGTCCCAGACCACTGTCTTACACTCCAAGCTCTGAAAACCTCCCTGCAGCAGCCGGTCATCATGGTTTTTAACTAGGAGCCTAACAATGACCCTGGACTCCAGAATGCCCCAACGCTGTGCCCAAAAGTGCACACCTTCACCAACACCGGCCATAATAACCATCAGAGAAAGAGCCCCAATGGATTTTGCTATATTCCTGCCTATTGGGCTTAATATAGGCTGTTTTTCTGCTCTTACACGTCATTGGGCAACATTCAAAAAAGCTCTTCATCGCTTAGCACCACACAAACCAGTGCAGCTGAGCTGTGAAGTGCAAAAACTCGAAGAACGTATTCTTAGCAAAGCTTAACATCATGAAAACCAGCCAAGGAGAGCTGAGCAGCACATAAACATTGTCAGCCATTACCATGTTTATGCTGTGCTTAGCAAGTCTAAGCACAGTTGCGCAGAGCTTAGCAGAGCACAGCTGGACCATATTTTAAAGTAGTCTACATCATATGTCTATCAAAATTAAATACATATTTTCCCTTCTATGTATTCAAATGCAGGACCCACTGAACATGGAGCCTTAACTCTGCCCATTAAGCTACATGGATATTAAGACATCTGGTATGCCTTCACAAATACCTCTAAGCTACCTATAAGCAGTGCTGAACACCGCTCCGTGCTGCGCAAACATGCTCAGATACGCTTGCACACACATTTCAATAAATAATTAAATACATCTGGTTTCTATTTTTAGATGTTTGGCAGGTGTCTGCTATATTATTTGTGGGTGCCGTTTAGCATTGCTGCACTCCCCACTGCACAAACATGCTTTTCTTTAAAAAAATATAAAATTAAAATAAAACAAAAAGACAGTTCAGGGTGTCACTTACTCATCTGCAGACACAGGTATCACTACATATTTACCTACACTGATTCAGTAACCATGTTTCTTTGTTCTCCCTTTGCAATGCACCATCATTAATATGCACTTCATGCTGCCGAGGGGGAACTGTGTACACAGACATGGTAACATTTTATTAAATCCTGGGGAATTAAAAAAAAATAGTTGCCCATATTTTCATATTTCAGTAAATATACCATAAAGAACTGATAATTTCTGCTACGCAATAATAAGAACAGCTGGCACTGAAGTTACATTTCTATGAATGCTTGGCTGCCACAAGTCATTTATCCCAGTGGTAACTTTTCTGACACTTCTTGTTTAAAACCTAAAAATCCAGAAAGATCATGAGGCCCTGCTTTCATGGTCTGTATTCATACTGAAAATCAGGGAAGTTTCTGTCCTCCCTGAGCTCACCTTAGGACACCTGCAATTATTCACCCAGTAATACCATATTACTATTTTTCAAGTTTTTGTGGAATATAGAATGGTCATATGTCTTTACACTGTCTGGACATTCTGTAGTTTTGGATTCACTGTGAATAGAAATGTGAAGACTTTAGTAGCAGTGTGATGCCACTGCACTGGCCCAGTAATCATGGAGCCTCAATCCTCACCACTGGCAACAGCTAGGAGACATACACACTGGGAGGATGACAAGTACACACACACTAAAGTGCAATTTCGTTTAAGAGCACACAAAGATCACAGTCAGTCTGGGGCTAGTTTCTCCCTCTTTCTCCAGATCACCATTAAGACTCCCCACTGGTGCAGTTATAGGGTTAAGATCTCAGCTGAGGGGCCAAACCATGACCTCCAGCACCCTCTCTGTCCAACCAGTGTTTCATGTCCCTGCTCAAGTAGTTGACACACACACATTTTGAGATTTGGTTTATATACAAACGTGCGCACACACACACACACACACACACACACACACACACACACACACACACACACACACACACACACACACACACACACACACACACCTGGGGAAGGCTGGCACACCTACTATTGGTTTTATATTGTTAATTTTCAATGAAATGAGATTCATAAATATAAAAGCTAACTAGGTGGGGGGCTATGCCCTCCACACACCCCAGTGTAGGGAGCTGTGCCCCTACACTCCCTAGTTATATATACTAACTCCAGGATCACACTGCAGTGGGGGGAAGGGCATATACATTTTATTTGCCCAACAGTACTTACATTCAGTGAAACATGATTCGGTGAAATGAGTTTTCAGTGATTTGAGCTTTCAGAGATTTGTTGAGGGTGAATTGAAATTCAGTGAAATGTGTTTTCAGTGAATGAAAGTAGATCCATATATATATATATATATATATATATATATATATATATATATATATATATATATATATATTCACTTTACAAGCTCAAGATACCAAAATATCGAATTTCAGTATCTCGAGACTATAAAATCAACAATTCACAAAACCGAAAATCCACTTACTCGCAGCACAAATAACTGAATTAACACCTCCCACAGCAATTACATACATATAGCTTCCATCAGCAGTAGCTGGGTCTATGGAGCACTCTAGACAGTATGGCTGATGTGCAATACCCTGCACCAGGAGGTTTAGGCAAGATTTATGAAACTGGTATATCACAAAAAGGAAAAGCAGTGCTGCTACTACAACGATATATTATGAACCTAGAAATAGCCCTGAAAAATAAAAAGTATTGGTGTTGCAAGTGGAATGCTGCCCAACAGTGTAAAGGTAGGGCAAATACAATGACTTGTGCCACTGGAGAAGAGTTACTTAAAACTGTCCATCATAATCACGCAAGGGATCCGACCGAAATTGCCAGGTACAAGTTATGTTCAGAACTGAAATGTAGGGATGAAGTGTAAAGGGATACCCCGTATTTGCTAGTGGATGACGCTCTAGCTTCCACATCTGTAGATATAATCCCTAACCTAAATTCATGAAAAGCACTATTACAGCAAGTTAGGAGGGTGAGGAGGAAAGATACCAGACATTCTAGCAACCCCACCATGCAGTTACAGGATATAGACATAAACCTCTTCCCCACAAAACAGGGGTATTTGTAGAAAAGAGGATTGTTGATTCTAGCACAGATAACATAGTAATTGTCCTCACTACTGTCAATAACCTATATGATCTCAGCAACACTACAATATGGTTGATGGATGGCAAGTTTTTCTATAAGGGCATCATCTGCCATCAACTTTACAGTATACATCGACTAGTCAAATATGGTGGCTATAGCAAATCTGTGCCATTATTATTCTGTTTGATGAGTAAAAAAATCATTGAAGGCGTATAATTATATATGGCACTGTGTTTTTCAGCTGCTTGCAGAACATGTCTTTGACACCTCTGTCCATTATGTGCTGTCAGATTTCGAAATAGCAGCTATTAAAAGTATCAAATCCAATATTAATGGTGTTACAGCTAAAGGCTGTATATTCCACTTTGGCCAGAATATCTGGCAAAAAGTACAACAGTTGGGTTTGGCGTCTCTTTATAATACTGATTATAACTTTCAGTTATCAGTCAAGTGTTTGGTGGCAATGGAATTCCTGCCTAAAGAGGAGGTTTTACCGGCATTTGCACTACTGCAAGAGTCCTTCCCTGCAGAAGGAAGGGAATTGATGCAGTACTTTTCAGACTGGTATGTTCTGGGAAAATGTAGGAAATTTAGTACATGTACCATGTCTCAATATAGATCCCCACCCCTTTTTCCTGTTGAGTTCTGGAATGTGTTTGACTTAAATGCCCTGTTTCTACCCTGAATGCAGAACTCCGTGGAGGCCTGGCATTGTAGACTAAAATGTTTATTAGGTGCCAGGGCAACAGATTTGGGTATCTTGATGTCAACAGTGGCCAGGGAGCAGGATCAGGTAGAAGAACTTGAGGTTCAGATGACTGGTGGGTGTCCGCCTTCACCAAAAAGATGGCAGGTAGTCTGGAGACATGAACAATTTGAGCATATTCTGAATAACAGAGGATCTTATGATACAGTGGGTTTCTTGAGAGCAATTTCATGAGTTCTAAAAGTGTCAGCCATGTACATTACAATCTGTGTGCTTACTATTCCTATTCTTCAGCAGTACAAGATACTCTCTGTTATTGCAGTGGTGTAACAGTGTTCCTAGTGAGGGATTGTGTGATTTTATGTACATGTCATGGAGGTGGAGTTCTTACAGTGACGAGGAGTGTTGACAGCACATGAAGTAGGGAATACCTGTGAAGTCTCTCAATTAATGTATGGTGCATAATGTATTTGCTGGTGATGTTGGAGTTGTGATGGTGACGGGAAGTATTTGGAGCACATACACTAAATAAAGGAAGTTGGAGCACATATAATAAATAAAGGTTTTCGCAAACCCTGATTTTCAATATTTTGGGGTTTCAATATTCTGAGTCTCGAGAATTTCTGCTTTTGGTTTTATGCATTGTCGACTTTACAGTTTTGAGATACTGAAATTTGATATTTATTTTATAATTTTATATATATATATATATATATATATATATATAATAGAGAGAGAAAATTTGATATTTATTTTATAATTTTATATATATATATATATATATATATATATATATATATATATATATATATAATAGAGAGAGAGATATCTACATCTATATATATCTATATATATAATATAATATATATATATATATATATATATATATATATATATATATATATATAGTTATATAAATAAATATATATAGATATGTACATAGACACACACAAACATTCACACACACATGCATCCAGTAATTATTTAGCTGTATATAAAGAGTAACTGTAAGCAAAAACAGATTCAACAATGAATGGTGCATATAATTCAAAATAATTCATTTCTAATGTGTGATATCTTAATCACTGAAATATCTTGAGGGTGGCTGTGGTATTATTACCTGATGCATTATCTTAATCATGGAGAAGGTATTTGGTAGTTATTCTTAAGGAATACTATAACTTTGTATGATCAGCTAACACACAGGTTTAACATTTATATAAATTCTGGTAGTATGAGCTGCCATCCACTTAATGGTAAGAGATTTTGTTGTATTATAACAAATGGGTAACAAGCAATTGCTAAACAGCTCCATACTAACAAGTACATTACTATGTCATTCATTTCAGTGCAAAGATGGGCAGTAGATCTTTACATTCCATTTGGAACAAGGCAGAAAGGAACTTGCATTAAAGTAAAAAGAGCATTATGTAATTTATTAGTGGCTAGTTAGCATGTGTCTAGCAATGGTGATAAAGACACTTAATTTCAACTTGGAAGGCATCAGCATCTGAAACTGGAATAGTAAAAAACATTTTCTATTCCATTTCCACACACATACAGTTCTAGAGTGTAGAACAAAAAATGTGAAAAAAGTAGTACCAGCAATGTCTGGAACAGCATAATGGTACAGTGAATTAAACACAGAGCACTCACAGTTTTATCGCCTTGTAACAAAGTAAACACAACCTTAATAAACTAATGCACATTATCCATTACAATAGTACTGCAGTGGTGGTGCTGCGGTAGCGTTGTCGCCTCACAATAAGACGTTGTCCTGTTCGATTCTCAGCTAAAGCGTCTTCTGTGTGGAGACATGCGTGAATGGGCATACCTTCATTGAAGGTTGTGTGTCAGGGCTGGCAACTCGGTACGTAAAAATTGACTGCCAATCATTAGCGGACCAGAGTTCTGCTGTGGCGACCCTTAACTGGGAAAAGCCGAAAGATACAACAACTTTATCCATTACAATCCAGTGCTGTAATAAAAGGACCTTTTTTAAGCAAAGCAAGACCAAGCATTAGCACTGCAGAGCAACTTATCTTCAAGTAGTTGAAGCTCATCCTGTTTATAAAGTTATCAAATGTACTAGCTAAATGTAATCAGCTTCACATCAATACTCAGGTAAAGCCCATTATAAGAACAAATTCCAAACACATTTGAAGGCAGAGAAATGTTGTTTTGTGGGATACATAAGAAATGGTTTTAAATTAAAATGTTTATTTAAACTATACAGATTCAATCTGCCCAAAGTAAAAATCCAGTGTCTTTCTGTATGAGGTAAATAATTTTGTTTGAATCTATGAAAACACTATCCCCGGGATTCATGAAGCTCGGCGCAAGGCCGGTGTAAGGCCTGCGCCGGCGGTGCAGTGAATAGTCGGCGTAGTAGCGCCATATGCATAGTAATGAGAGCGCGCCGCAACCACAGACACGTGCGTAGTGTACGTGAGCGAGCCCAAGTAGGATGTGTCCGGAGGCGTGGCTAAGCCGGCAGGCGATGAGCAACCTAATGTGCTGACTGCCACGGTCCGCCCATAATAGTAATGGCAGCAGCTAGGGCCCGTGCAGAATGAAACGCACGTAGAGTATGCAACATAGTACCCGTCCCAACAACACGGAGAAGCAAATACAACCCACGAAGCCCTAAGTGTACCCGTCCAAGGAACAAAGGATACGCGTAACACCGTGTTTGTCCCGCAATGCACCGTCAGCGGGCATACCCAGAGAAGGTGTACCGCAGCATGTCAGCGCGCCGCACCGACATAGGAGTAGCGACTAAGGTTACCACCTGTCCCACTTTGCGAGGGGCAGTCCCTCCATGGGCAGTTGTGTTCCGATAAAAAAATTAAAAACGGCAAATGTGCTAAGATCGTAGGACATAATGATATCCCGTATTTAATGTAATGGTTGCATGAAATGGTTATTTCCGTAACTGAAATACCTAAATGTCACAAGAAACAGAATAAGCAACCAAACTGCTACAACAATAAGCTTTCATTTAGGCAAACAAGTGAAGTTTTATGCTATATAGTGACCGTGGGTATGTGTCGGCCTGTAAAATCTGATGTGAGTCCCGAAAATGTCCCACCTTGGCCACTGGAAAAGGTGGCAACCCCAGTAGCGACATGGGCATGGTCACCAGGGTTACCAGCTGTCCCAATTTGCAATGGACAGTCCCTCATTGGACAGTTGTGTCCCGGCAAAACTCGAAAAAATGGCAAATGACCTGAGATTTCTTGGCAAAAATATTCCCGCAATATACCTGTAATAGTAGCATAAAACATATATTTTGTATATGAAACACATACATGGCATAAGAAACTGAATAAGGAACCCAAATGCTAACAGAATAAGCGTATATTATGGCAAACAAGTGAAGTTCTGTCAACTCCACTTGCTGTGGGTATGTGTTGTCCTGCAAAATCCGATGTTTCCACAAAAGATGTCCCACTATGGGCATTGGAAAAGGTGTCAACCATAATGGTCACAAGCAGTAGTGAGAGTACACAGCCGGGTAGCTGTGTCGACATAACAACAGGAAGGAACCAAGATACCCTAAACACAGGCAAACATGTGCATAGCAACATGTCCCACACCCAGCAACGTGTTTGTCGCATACACAGGACGGCGTATGTCTAAGTGTAATATCCAGAAGCAGAACCCATGCATGCAGATGTAATACACAATAGCCCCATTGTAGCATGTAAGTCCCACCCATGTACGCCTGTGCACCCAAACCAGCTAGCATCCTTGTGCAGCTACACACCTACACACAATGGGCATACCTGAAATGTGGTAAGAAGTATTGTGTTAGGCAGTGCCACGCAGGCAAATATGTACCCCACATGTCACCAACCCACCTCAGGTACAGATATGGAAATGGCTGCATGTGAATGTGTCTGCAGAATGTGTACATCCCGCATGTGGTATGTACCCGTCCAAACCATATAGGTTTGCACACGCCACGGTGCACATAACTGTACACATGTGGACAAGTCGGGTTGGTGAACCACCGCATCGATGATTAGCTATGCAGAGAAGTCAAACACATATAGCGGAACATGTGCCTACCAAACAGGACGTCCTAACAGGGTGCCACAGGCACAGAAGGGGAAGGTGGGACATCACATGTGGAGAGTAGCGTTTCCGGACGGCCAAATACACACGGTCAAGGTAAAGGACGGAACAACATGCATATGGCCGGATGGATGTTGTTAGAAAAATATATATAGAAACACATATGAAGTGCCAGTTTAGAAGCAAAATACAATATAATGCATTGAATTGTACCGCATAATATGGCAGTAGAAATGATCATGCATGTAATTGGTGAAGCGTAGCTGCTGTGTGATCGAACTCTGACCCTGGCAGTAACCAGTACAGCAGGCCCATGTCTCTCAGCATTAATTATCTGCTGGGTTACAGAAAAATAAATGTATGTACATGCATAACATCCTCCCTTCCCTGAGGAGGATGGTTTTGTGAGCTCTATCGAAGATAGAGTACAACTCCTTACCAGAGAGACAAAGGAACATATTAAGAAATGAACTGACTATTGTATCGGAACAGTCCAGGGTCCTTGAAACATCTACAATCACAGAAGGACACTGTAATTGACCAGGTGCCTTGCAAGGCTGTGTTATTCCCATGGGAAAACATTTCAAAAGCATGACCGCAGCACCCACGTATGTATAGAACATTGCGGACCATAGTGATGGAAATGCCCTGTGACCGACCACGCCAGTAAGGTGGGCAAAAGCTGATTGTAAACACTATATAAAGAAATTGCTTACTGTATACAGTCAGACAAAACTCTCATACTTGGACTGTATATTATTTTGCCTGCCTGTGTACACTACTAAAACGTTGTGGACCCGAGCTTCCTGTGTTATTGACTGTCACCTAGAAAAGCCTACTGATTTCAACAGTCTGGTTTTAACAACTTATTTGACATTGTGGTCCTTGTCATCCGGAATTCCCTTGGTAAGCTACAGGTCAGAGTGCATGGGTGGTTAGACATCTGCGCAGGAGAATTTGCCTAAATGGTTCTTCTGGAGTGAAAAGACCTCCGACTGAATTGTTGTGTGTAAAGAGGCTGTCCACTGTCTGATCTGTGGCTGAAAAGCGGAAAACTGGATCCCAAGAAGAAAACGTGCAGTCATAAACAGGAGGCTCAGGTAAGGAGGGTTTGCCTCTTTGTCTCTATTGTAGATCAGGGACCAGACTACATTGTGTTTCTGTTAACAGTTGTGATAGCAGGTCGAAGACCAATCCAAGTAGTTTTAAATCTGGACATAGATCAGGGGAACACAGAGTAGAGTAAATAGTCATTGTAGACACTACAGTGGGTACAGGGAAGGAGATACCACGTGGTACGAGAGAAGGGTTACGAACAGTCGTGTAGAGGATATGGGAGATTAGTGCACAAACAGATCATGTGATCCGCGTTTGACGGGTGACGTGAAGTATATGCAATTGCAGAGAGCACATAATGTGAGATATTCTGCAAAATGGGGTAATAAATATGACATTGATGGTATATTAGACAAAATATCGTTACTGAAACATTGGAATCACTGAAAATGTGATGCAGCTGTTCTAGGGTAACCACCTGTCCCACTTTGTGAGGGACAGTCCCTCTTTGGCCAGTTGTGTCCTGCAAACAAACTGAACAAATGGCAAATGTCCTGATATCTTAGGACAAAGATTTCTCAGATATCACCTTAAATGGTAGCATAAAACAGTAGTTTTGTATCTGAAACACCAAAATATCATAATAAACGGAATAAGCAACTCAAATGCTACAAGAATAGGTTGCTCTCCTGGCAAAAGTGAATTGCTGCCCTTAGTACTGGCCGTGGGTATGTTTTGCCCTGCCAAAGTACACGCTCCTAACACTAATGGCACACTTTCTGCATTTGAAAAGGTGGCAACCCTAAGATGTGCAGGCGAAAGGACAGCGACAATTGGGTATCCGTCAAGCACATAGGTGGATTGAGGTAGTGAACCGAAGGGAACAGAACACTAGAAATGCGAAAGCATCATACGTACACAAAGAAGATAATAATACAGTAGTAGCGACAGACCCCCCCCCCTACCACCTCCGATACCACATCCAGGATATGAAGCGGGAGGGCAGGCTTGTCCCCCCCACGTTATCCTGTGGCAACAGAGGTATCACAACGACCAAATGTAAGAGAAGCTATTGAAACCACATCCCGAACTCGTAACATACCTAGGGACACTCAAGTAAGAAGACAGTCACTAGAACAGAGTGAGGATATCTGTCAATTAATTGAAGTACCGAACCCTCATGCAGGACAGGAAGGCCAGGACCCAACACCTGTAGTGTATAGACCGTGGACACCAGAAGATATCTGTAAAGTCACAGAGGGAATTCCCCATCTACAAAGTAATCACTATTCACCATGCAATACCCCTGTATCTTCTGATAGAAAAGCAAAGGGGGAATGGCGGATGGTACAGGATTTACAAGCTGTCAATCATGTAATAATACCTAGGGTACCGACGGTGCCAGACACACACACTATATTGAATGCTATGAACCCGCCACAGAAGTATCTTACCGTGGTACATATAAGCTATGCTTCCCTCTCAATACCTATACATCCAGATAGTCCGTATTGTTTTGCATGTACATTCAGGGTAACAGATACAGCCATACCCGGCTATCGCAGGGATACTGTGAAAGTACAACGATATTCGCACAGGAGATGGCTAGCAACATACCGGTGTTTACTCCACCCGGGCCAGTGAAGTTCTGCTTTATGTGGATGATATTCTGCTTGCGGCCCCTACCCAGCAGCAATGTAGGGAAGATACAATAGCATTATTGAAATATTCAGCAGAACAGGGACATAAATTAAGCAAGCATAAATTGCAACTACAGAGAATACAGGTCAAGTACCTGGGATATGTGGTATCCAAGGAGGGTAGAACATTACATGACGATAGGAAGGCAGCAATTTCACAAGCACCCAAGCCAACTACCAAGAAGGGAATGATGTCCTTCCTGGGCCGACTAACATTTGTCAAAGCTGGTTACCAAACAATGCTTTTGAATCTGCTCTATTGTCTGCTTTAATCTTTAATACACCTATGGCAGCACAACATATACTACACTGGATTCCAGTAGCAGAAACAGCTTTCTGCAGACTAAAACGATTGATAGCTTCAACATCTGTATTAGGTCTCCCGAATAATCATAACAGATGTTGTCAGACTGTAGAATGTAAGCAGGGATATATGACGTCAGTCTTGATGCAACAGCATGGAAGTAAGCAACGCCCCATAGCTAACTACTCATCGCAGTTGGACACTGTGGCATGGTCAGTGCCACATTGTGTACAGGCAGTTGTTGCAGCACCCATGGCAGTACAGGCCTCGGCCTTAATGTTATTATTCCACCCTCTCACTGTGAGAGTGTCTCATGCAGTTGCGATCATTCTGCTGCAAGAGAAAATAGCATCCCTGACCCGTGCTAGACATCTGTCTTGTTTGACCATACCCCTGAGTCAATCTCATATGGTGATTGAACGTTGTACAACATTAAACCTATCAACGCCACGTCCGACACCTGTGTATGGCACACCACACAGTTGCCTATATGAAATGGAGGAAATAACTCCACACAGACAGGATATCACTGATATACTCTTAGATGATGTAGAGGTGACAGTTTATGTGTACGGATCATGTAGAAAGAGTCCTACAGGAAAGAATCAAGTAGGTTATGCAGTAGTTATTGATAATGAGATTGTAGAAGCCCAACCCCTGCAGCATAAGGTGTCTGCTCAAGCAGCAGAATCGATAGCTTTAACACGTGCTTGTACTCTAGCGAAAAACTGATGTGTGGACATTTATACCGATAGTCAGTATGTTGTCTGTACAGTGCATGTTTATGAGCAGCAGTGGAAGAATAGGGGAATGATAACATCCACGGTAAACCGATCAATCATGCGCAATTGATCTTGAATGCGTTAGATTCCAGTCAGTTACCCACTAAAGTAGCCAAATGTAAATGTGCAGCTCATACAAAGCAACAGGATAACAGTAGGAAAGGTAAGGCACGAGCTGATGCAGCTGCAAAACAAGCAGCCTCACAGTTGGAAAGTGTCTTTTGAATGAGGAATGACAATCCTCAGACATGCTAGATGTAGAAATGTTACAAACAATGCAAACATCAACTACGAAAGCAGAAAAGCAGACGTGGGTATGACGAGGAGCAATCCTTGAAGACGGACTGTACATATCCACAGTGAGAAAGCCAATATTAACATCTAATGTATTCAGATATGAGGCTGTGTTGAGCCATGGGTAGAGCCATGTCTCAACAGGGGGGATGGTACAGTTGGTTAACAGAATATCCCTAACATACGTAATTAGGAACCACATACAAACATCATGAGCAGCGTGTCATATTTGCAGTAAACAGCATGCACAGGGAGCATTTAAACTGAAGGTAGTGGGTTTACCTACACCACCATAACCGTTCCGTACTATTTGTTTGGAGTGTATACAGCTGAATAAATGTGAAGGGAAGAAATACTGTTTAGTGATTATAGATATATTATCAAAATGGGTAGAAGCATTCCCAACCAGGAATCTGGATGCAGCAGCAGTGGCAAAGGTCCCAGTAAAATAAAGTATCCCTACATCTGGCATACTGTAAAGAAGCTACAGTGACAATAGAACACATTCTGTGAACCAGACAATCCAGCAACCTGGGGGATTATCTGGCATTTCCATGAATATAAATTGCATGTACAACCCACAGTCAGCATGACTGGTGGCGCGGTACAATGGGATCCCGAGAAATAAGTTGAGGAGGTTGGTGGGTGACACCCAGACGAGTTGCATTTGCTGTCCACCTCTAGCATTGCTGAGCATGACAACAGTTACAAATGTAAAGTGTTTGACCCCCTTTGAAGTAGTATTTGGAATGGCATATCATGTGCCAGAGTGGAAAGCTGTCATGCCTGCAGAGCTGGAGGTCGATGGCTCATTAGCAGGTGACATGAGAGGATTGTTAACCAATAACACTGTTTTGCAGGTAAAGTCTTTACAGATAAAGAGCAAGCGAAGCCGGACGCAGAGCTGACTCCAGTATCCTGTGTGTATTTCACTGTTATCCAAATAAGATAATCTCCTAGTCCAACGTGTGAATGTCTGTACCAGGTACTGTTGGCAACGCCTACTGCAGTAAAGTTTGCGGAGAGGTCCACCTGGGTTCACCTCACAGTTTTGCAAAGCCGTAAAGGATATCAAGTCTGATTTACATCTTGTAGCTGATATACCATAGAGACTGAATCACCCGGCCAGACTGTATAACAATACAAAGCAACCACAAAGACATTTTGTTTACTGTCCTACTGATCATACACCTATTAACCATGTTTGTGTTGACTTTACATTTGCTGGGACCTTACCTGCATATAAGTACACAGATACAAATAGTGATACGTGATGAACTGGCCACAGAGTGGCATCCAAACTTCAACACATACCTAGGCATGACGCGTGTGCATGTACAGACTATGAACATTTTAAATTGCTGTGTTTGTATTGCCATACCTACATCATATGGTGGACTTCCGATGTATGTTGTCCCCTTGGGGATAGATTGACACTTGTGAATATTTACACTTTGATACAGGTCCTGTGAGATCACAGGACAGAGTGGCACTGTACTTACCTGTTACACAAAAAGGAATTGTTTGTTTTCATAAACATGATACAGTTCAAGTTGGTGGGAGTATTTGTAACATAACTGTGTCTTACAAATGTCATATAACAGCCAAAGATCACAGTAGTAGTTGTAGCACCATTCATGATTTGTATTGAAGCTGCATGAGAACAACGTGGAAAGATGTGCAGAAACATCCTGAATTGTATAAACAGTCCTCTGTTATAGACAGGAAAATGTTACATGCAGAGTTAACCCGCATCAGTAGTAAAGTAGAATATTGTTATTTTGTTTGTGGGAAAAAGCATATCAATGGTTACCTGAGAATTGGTCCGCAGTTGTTTTTGGGTTATCTGGCTCCAGTCACATGACATACTGCACAATTGCCTCTGGGTACGAAATGAACTACAAGACATATAGCTCAAGAACTGGGAACACAGTCGGAGACCCACAAATCCAGTGGGTGAAATGGAAGCTGTTCTGAAAATCCATTCTTCTGCAAGAGATAAAGGAATATTGACTCATATGGACTTGAGTGACAGCGTTATATCCTGGGCTGGAACACTCCCAGCTTGTGGAGTAGTGAAATCAATCAGGAACAGAGGAAGTTGTCAAAACCTGTCGGAGGAATGAGCAATGTGACATTTCGCTTCTGAACTTGTGACTGATGAACTGGATGCAATGAGAACTGTTGTGTCACAAAATGTAATAGCGCACGACTGCACCCTGGCGGCGAGAATTGGTACATGCGCGCTTATCAAAGAAGACCGCTGTGTTCAAGTACCACATAACATGAACAATATCAACGCCCACCTAGAGGTAATACAGCAGGTGTCATCCATGGCGGAACCAGGCCCAAACCCACTGACGAACCATTTCCACAAACCATTTGGTGGATGGGGTTCAGTCATACTGAATATCTTGATTGCCATTTGTGTTGTTCTGCTCATATTGGGAGCATGTGTCTGTTGCAGGATACTTTGCATGTAAGTATTAGTCAGGGATCTGTAACCGAGACTATGTATCAAGACCTGTAGTGGTATTTGTTAATACAAAATGAAATCCTTTCTGAAATGTACAACAAATGACTTGCCTAGTTAAACGCTCCAGAGAGGAAGAGGCTAGGGAATGAAATAATGTTGTATATGTTTCTGGATAGAATAGAAGCAATCAAAGGAGGGAGAATGTTAGCAAAATATATAGTTAAACATATATATGACGTGCTAGTTTAGCAGCAAATAGTGTATAATGCATATTATTCTATTTTACAATATGGCAGTAGAGCTTATCATGCATGTAATTGCCTGTAGTGTAGCTGCAGTGTGATTGAACCCTGACCCTGGCAGTAACCAGTGCAGCAGGTGTATGTCATTCAGCATTAGTCATCCGCTGGGTTAGAGAATAATAAATGTATGTACAGGTATATCTGTCATCCTTCCACTGAGGAGGATGGCCTTGTGAGCTCTATCTAAGACAGAGTACAGCTGCTCACCAGAGAGACAAAGGAACCTAGTAGGAAAGGAAGTGACGACCGGATCGGAACAGTCTTGGAACCTTGACAGAGCATAATTTACCAAAGGACATTCTAATTGACTATGTGGCTCGCAAGGCTGTGCTATCCTCATGGGAAAACATTTAATAAGCATTACCTTAGCACTGTGGTAGGAATACAATATTGTGGACTATAGTGATGTAAATGCCCTGTGACTGACCACATCATTAAGGTGTGCAAAAGATGATTACAAACACAATACTCATACAGCTGTTACCTGTATAGAGTAAGATAAAACTCTAAACTTGTACTGCATAGTTATTTTCCTCCTGGTGCACAGTAGTAAAACGTTGTTAATCTGAGCTTCCTGTGTTATTGACTGTCATTTTGAAAAGACGAATGAGTGTTACAGTTTGATTTAAACAACGTAATTGACAGATGTGTATGTTCTAGCATGGGAATAGGTCAAGCCAAACACCACAATCACCATGTGTACCACATACAAACAGCCAGTAACACGCAGTAGTAGTGCATGAAGGCATACACGACTGTGGGAATAGTACAGGGCATATGGCACGTGCCAAGTGCAGATGCATGACACAAACCCCAGGATGGGTGTCCCTGCAAAGAGGAACATGTGCCAACCACACCTCCCACAGATGTACCGCAATAAAAACACATGCCAAACACACAGAAACACTACCGTCCAACACACGACTGCAATGGAGGCTGGTCAAACACCAACATGAAGCATGCACAAACAGGGACTTGTGTAATTGTTGCCTTAACACCCCCCCCATAGGCCAAAGAAGAATAGAATGGACATATGCATGTAATGTTGTGAAGGATGTGTGGTAGTCCTCAGTATCACAGTGTTAGGGACACAGATACACTGTCATCAACTGTGACCTATGTGCACTGTAGACAGCATACCTGCAAGTAATACAGAGGACAATCATGTGCCACAGAAATATACACATGAGAAAGAGGATAGGGATAGACAAGTGTAAATGGGACAAACTATGAATATAGGTTCATACGTCCATAGGTACAGGGTAGGCCATCGACCCAGGTTCAGCCATAACCCTACACCATAGTTAGGATTACTTTGCCAACCTTCTGTGCCGGAGATAAAATACTTATGATATTGCTGTACCTCTGTCAAGCAGTGATAATGATGTAATCCCCGGCCTATATCTGCAATTCCCCATCCAATGGACAACATACCCCGCAACAAGTCTAGGAAGGACCTCTGTCTCACATGTACTGCGATGTAGATCCACAGCATTGTGAGTGTCCGGTGACATATGTGTCACCCAACACATCCCATTAATGACCGTGACAAGGTTCATGTCACCTGCCCTTGTGGTTCTGAGGGATACAGATACAGTAGGTGAAGCATAGACATGACATATGGGTTGACATGGCCTCGTATGTCAGGCACAGGTCAACACTAAACAACAGGTATGTGACTGAATGGGGCAGGGTCCTACAAGTGGGGCAGCATTACACATATCCATGTCACCCTGCATCTGTATGACAATTAACCTATGAGGCCTTCCCAGCTGCTGTAGGTGTTGGGTCAGATACCCTCCGATTGGGGCAATGTAGTCAATCATAGGTGTAACACGTAATGGGTACAAGGAGATAATGACCTACCCTGATGTAGATGTGAATCCCTGCACAAACAGGTGGGCTATGTAGAAGTCCCACCGAACCACGATAGCAACGTGTGTGTTGAACGAATGGTGACCGACAAACTCTGTCCCCTGATCCCTGGTAAACACCCCTGCGCCAGTGGACAGCCACCTATATGCTGGACGGGGTGACCTAGTACTCCTCGACAGGTATGATGTTGCATTACTTAGCATTTAGCTGTGGGACATGTCCCTGACAGCAGATATGCATATCTGGGAGGCCCCTTTGAAGGATAACTGTGTCAGACGTCCGTCCCACTATGGCACCTGTTTCGCAGTCATCTACAAACAATGTTGCCCATAACACCCCTGTGTGTGCCTGTACTGTGGAAATGTAGATGTATGAGAGGAGTGGACCCAGGGAAGGGCCCCATGGGACACCGCTTGCGACAGGCAGTAGGTCTGACATGCTGCCAGCAACTATGACCGCGTGGGTTGTGTTACATAGACAGTTTACAACACATCCTGTGATGTACGTGTTCACATCCCAGCCAATGGGTTTATCAACGATACCTGAGGGGGGTAATGTCTTGCAGGCCTTTGCCAGGTCGAGGTAGGCTGTATGGACTGCAAGACCCCCATCAATGGCCTTGGTGACTGTCCTGAAATTTCAACCATGCTTGAAAGGCATGAACCGCCCCTGAACAAGCCAAACCATGTTGGATGCAAAGTATGCATGTCCCCTATGCCTTCATCTACGAGACGCAGTATGATCCCTCCCCATGTCTTTGCAGATAGGTCACCTCATGGTAATGGGACAGTAATAACCAGGGTCAGAGGAGGCATTGGCCCTGTGACGTGGGACTACAGTTGCCGTGCGACACACCCTGGGAACGTTACCTGAGGTGAGGCTACAAAGAAATAGCTGTCCTAACTGTGGGTCTAATTCCTCAATGAGATAGTGGAGTACACAGTCGGGTCACCAGCTGGTCTCAGGGATGCTATGTCCACTACCCTGGAGAGAGCATGTCCCACCCGTGTGTCACAGAACATTTGGGGACCACAAACCGCTGGGACAGACATCCCCTCATGTGGGGGGGAGGGTGTGGAGATGTCCTCACCGAACTTGTCAGGCCGTAGTTTGGCAATGTGTGTATGTTGAGTAAACTCCACATCTTCGTGAACCCAGTCAGAGCATATGTGGGAGTGACCTCCCAGGTGTCGAGCATAGCAAATGAAGGTGGTATGATTGTCAGCCAGGTCCATGTAGGTATATCTGTGGAACGTGCCCTGACCATGTCATGACAGCGTAGCTCTACACATATGATGACCAAGGGTGTCATACCTCACAAGGTGCCTGCTCCGCCTTGTAGTAGCCACCTCCTCTTGTTGTACAGCCTGTGTATGGCTGGGGTACAGCACACTGGATGCTTGGCATTGGTACAATGAACCACAGTTGGGTAAGGGAATGCCTGGTTCATGCAGTCCTGTAGGTACTGGTAGACGGCATATGTGAGTGATGCAGTGGCTGCAGTACTGTCGACCACTGGCTCAGGCTCCTTAAAGGAGACCACAGTAGTGTGCAGAATTGGGAAGTCTGCCTCTGAGCAAGCAATGTGTATGGTAACCGCAACACTCACAGCAACGGATGCCAATAGCCAAGCCATTGTCCAAATAACATAGATTACCTTCGCATGACAATATGTATTATTATACATGTATTGACACGTGTCTGCTAATTACAATTGCAAATGGCGTGTAAGACCGGGCTAAAGTTCCCGTGATGTACCTAGTCTGGAGGTGTTGTTCCGACAATAAAGTGGCGATACCCCCCAACCGTGCCCTCTGGGGATTAATTAAAGCGGTTGTTAACCTGCAACAGTGGATGTACACCATTGGGTTCTGGTCTCGGAAAACATGGTTCCTGTAGCACTACACAGTATGGGTAGTCAAGCAGACATCCGCGATTGTTGAACACACAGCATCAGTCAAACCCACTGGCCACAAGGACACAGTCCGACAAGCTCTACACTTTACATATGCACAGTGGTGTCCATTGTAGGACCCAAAAATTCTACTTCATGGAATGCCTGCCAGCTTCCGTCATCACCCACGTGAACTCATTGTCGTGACCACGTCACACCTACACATATGCAACGCAAGCGTCTTCAATGTTGATGATAGCTGTCCATGAAATGCAGCACATATGCACAGAACTACCCAGGGTACCGGGTCCATAGAAGTGCGTCCACATCACAGTCCCGCACACATGAAGGATGTGTAATGGGTACTGTCGACTGTTGCAGTCAAGGGATCCTGGGTATGTAGAAACTGGGCTCGGTGTTGTTTCGCAGGTAATCCATCGTCCCGCCCCGTGGGAGGGATGTGTGCGTAGCACCTGCCTTACTCTCCACTAATAATGCAAACCATCCACCGGAGAATGCTAAATGCAGGTGTGAAATGTGTACAGCCCTATACTAGTGTCCAGTAGGCAATTCTCATGGATGGACAAGCGTACGGCCAAGATGGCACCCACAACTGCAAACCCGGGGAAATTACACAGCCGCGGTAAGGCATAACACAGGAAATGTACATAGGGAGTACAGTTGACATTCCACATACAAAGTTGGACCGCCGTGCCAACACCGGCAAACACAGCACTCAATCTGCCAGCAACAGAATGAGGAGCACCCGCTACCATACAGCGGAACAGATGTGCGACCTGTGGAACACATACTAATGGCACACCCACAACGCCAAGTAGGATATGTAAACTATGGCGTTCCCACCTATGAAGACAACATGGTTAAATGAATACATAGGTGATCAACATGTTCCAGTAGTGTTATGTTGAAAATACAGTGACGGATGTGTCCTATTGGGATGTCTGAGGTTTATCTGAAGCAGTTGCTAACCAGCATCTTTGGATGTATAACATTCGTTCACAGTACTAAATCACCTGGTTACGTAGCACCACGTAGAATGGGTAGGCAAGCAGACATCCGCGATTGTTGAACACACAGCATCAGTCAAACCCACTGGCCACAAGGACACAGTCCGACAAGCTCTACACTTTACATATGCACAGTGGTGTCCATTGTAGGACCCAAAAATTTACTAAAGGAAGGTGTGCCCGCTTCCATCATCACCTACGTGAACTAATTGTCGTGACCACGTCACAGCCACACATATGCACCGCAAGCGTGTTTAATGTTGATGATAGCTGTCTAAGAAATGCAGCACATATGCACAGAAATACCCAGGGTACCGGGTCCAGAGAAGTGCGTCCACATCACAGTCCCGCACACATGAAGGATGTGTAATGGGTACTGTCGACTGTTGCAGTCAAGGGATCCTGGGTATGTAGAAACTGGGCTCGGTGTTGTTTCGCAGGTAATCCTTTGTCCCGCCCCGTGGGAGGGATGTGTGCGTAGCACCTGCCTTACTCTCCAGTAATAATGCAAACCATCCACCGGAGAATGGTAAATGCAGGTGTGAAATGTGTACAGCCCTATACTAGTGTCCAGTAGGCAATTCTCATGGATGGACAAGCGTACGGCCAAGATGGCACCCACAACTGCAAACCCGGGGATATTACACAGCCGCGGTAAGGCATAACACAGGAAATATACATAGGGAGTACAGTTGACATTCCACATACAAAGTTGGACCGCCGTGCCAACACCGGGCGCACACAGCACTCAATCTGCCAGCAACAGAATGAGGAGCACCCGCTACCATACAGCGGAACAGATGTGCGACCTGTGGAACACATACTAATGGCACACCCACAACGACAAGTAGGATATGTAAACTATGGCGTTCCCTCCTATGAAGACAACATGGTTAAATGAATACATAGGTGATCAACATGTTCCGGTGGTGTTATGTTGAAAGTACAGTGACGGATATGTCCTATTGGGATGTCTGAGGTTTATTTGAAGCAGTTGCTAACCAGCATCTTTGGATGTATAACATTTGTTCACAGTACTAAATCACCTGGTTACGTAGCACCACGTAGAATGGGTAGTCAAACAGACATCCGCGATTGGGGAACATACAGCAGCAGTGAAAAGCACTGGCCAGTTGGACATAGTCCAGCAACATCTAACTTGACATATGCACATTGGTGTCCATTGAAGGACCCAAAAATACATTCTCACAGAACCCACTCCAGCCGTGTCCGAACAACAGACGATGATATAGCCGTGACTACGGCACAGTTAGACATATGCACTACCAGCGTGTTTAAGGTTGCTGACAAGAGTCCATGAAATGCAGGACATATGAACAGAAATACCCAGATCGACGTGTCCATACATGTGCGCCCACATCCCAGTCCCGCACGCATGAAGGATGTGTAATGGGTACTGTCGAGGGTTGCAGCCATGGGATTTTGGGTATGCAGAAATGGGGCTCTGTGTCGTCTGGCTGATAATCCGCTGTCCCGCCCGTGTGAGGGATGTGGGCGTAGTACCTGCCTTACTCCCTACTAATAATGCAAAGCATCCACCGGAGAATGCTAAATGCAGGCGTGAAATGTGTACAGCCCTATACCACTGTCCAGTAGGCAATTCACATGGATGGACAAGCGTATGAACAAGAATGCGCACCTAACTGCAAACCCGGTGGAATTACACTGCCGCAGTAAGGCATTACACAGGTAATACACATAGGGACTACACGTGACATTCCCCATACAAATAACACAGAGACCCAGATGAGAAAGTCCAAAGCAAAAGTGAGGTACCGTAGAAACGGCCGGTGACCACTCAGAGACCACCAGGAATTAAATGCAGTCACCATAGTTTATTGCAGCGCTTTTCGTCTGCTTCATAAGCAGACTTCTTCAGAATACATACAATGCAGTTCAATTCACTACATTTAACACCCTTAATTGGGCAGTAAATAAGATGTGCTAAGTATTAATTAAATGCCTTAACGGCAAACAAGCTACAAAGTCTACTCGGTTACAGATTGCACACAGTGAGTAAATCAGACATTGCTTCAACATCTACATTCTTCCGCGAAAATAATACTATATGTATTAATATGAAAGAAGACCCAACATAATGTTTTCCAAGTGTCTGAGTGTATACGCTACATATATATGTTCTAGGATTGTGCCATTATATTAATAGAAGTAGAGACACCTAGTAATATAAATGAACCCTAATATATAGAGATAAACACTATGAATATGACTAATGTAAAATATATCAATGGAATGTAAAGATTAAATATGTGGCAAAGTAAATATTCATTTACAAGGTTAGTTGAATAAAGCAATTCAGACATCCTTGTCAAAATACTAAAACAAGGCCAGCCAGGTGCTCTGTCTCACATGTACTGGGATGTTGTTCCACAGCATAGTGAGTGTCTGGGTGATGAATGTGTCCCACCAGCACGTTCTATTAATGACAGTGCCAAGGTGTACGTCACCAGCCCTTGTGATTCTGAGGGATCTAGATTCTTTAGGTGAAGCATAGTCATCAAATCCTGGTTCGACCTGGCCTTGGATGCCAGGCACAGGTCACCTCTGGGCAAGTGGTATGCGATGGAATAGGGATGGAACCCTTTCAGTTGGTCAGCATAACACATATTCCTGAGACCCTGCATCCGTTTGTGGATGAACTGTCGGGCCTTTCCAGCTGCTGCAGGTGCCGGGTCACAGACATTCTGAACGGGCCATTGTACCCAATCATAGGTGTAATGAGTGATGAGTACAAGGGGACAATGACCTCCCCTGATGTAGATGTGAATGCCTTCATGATCAGGTGGCCAATGTAGAAGGTCTATCTAACTACGTTAGCAATGTGTGTGTCGAACAAACGGTTACCGACAACACGGGTCCCCAGATCCCTGGTAACTCCCTCTGTGCTCAGTGGATTGCCACCTATATGGTAGCTAGTATAACCTCGTTCTTCCCGAAGGGTATGACTATGCATTTCCTGGCATTTAGCTGTAGGCCATGTCTCTGGCACCAGTTATCCATAGCTGTGAGGCCCTTCTGAAGGATATCTGTGTCAGATGTGTGTCCGACTATGGCACCCGGTTTGCAGTCATCTGCAAACATTGTCAGCCATAACCCCCCTGTGTTTGCTTGTACTTTTGAAATGTATATGCGGAAAAATAGTGGACCCAGGACTGAGCCCCGTGGGACAACACCTGTGACTGGCTGTGAGTATGACATGGCGCCAGCTACTATGACCGTGTGGGTTCTGTCACTTAGCCAGTTTGCAACTCCTCTGGCGAAGTATGTATTTACATTCAAGCAGACAGGTTTATCAATGATACCTGAGGGTGGTATTGTGTTGAAGGCCTTTGCTAGGTCCCGGTAGGTTGTATGGACTGCTTTGCCCTCATCAATGGCCTTGGTGACTGATCCTAAAAAGTCGGACACGTTTAAAAGGCATGATCTGTATTTGACCAAGCAAAACTGGGTTGGATCCAGAGTATGCAAGTCCCCTATGTCATTATGTATGACTGACATCATGATCCTTCTCCATGGCTTTGCAGATAAGGCTTGTCAAGCTAATGGGATGGTAATTACCAGGGTCAGTGAATGCACCATCCTTGTGAAGTGGGACTACAGTTGCCTTGTGCCACTACTTGGGCACGATCCTGAGGTGAGGCTACGGTTAAACAGCTGTCCTAACTGTGGGTTTAATTCCCCAATGGGTTCATGGAGTACACAGCTGGGACACCATCTGGTCCCATGGATGCTGTGTTTACTGCCTTGGAGAGAGCATTTCACACCTGTGTGTCACAGACGCTCCAGGATCTACAATCCTCTCGTGATAGATATCTCTCCATGTGGGGGTGAGGGAAGAAGTTAGCACCGAACCTGTCGTCCATTATGTTGGCAATGTGTGTAGGTTCAGTCATCCTCACATCATTCTGAACCCAGTGTGAGCATATCTGGGAGTGTCCTCCCAGGTGTTCAACAGAGCTAAAGAAGGCCTTATGATTGTCTGTCGAGTTCGTGTTCATTCCTCTGTTCAATTAGCCCGGGAGGATTTCCTGACAGCCTGTAGGTTTTCACATAGAATGAGCAAGGGTGTCTTACCTTACACGATTCCACTCTATCTTGTAGTAGCTACCTCCAGTCGTTCTAGAGCTTGTTCATGGCTGGGGTCCACCAGACTGGATGCTTGGCTTTGGTACAAAGCGCCTCAGTTTTGTATGGGATTGCCTGACCCATGCAGTCCTGTAGGTGCTGGTGGAAGGCATATGTAATTCAGCGGTTTGAGTAATGTTTACCACTGGCTCAGGGGCCTCAAAGGAGACCACAGTAGTGTTCAGAAGTGTAAATTCGGCTTTGAGAAAGGTATATGTATGGTAACCGCACCACACACAGCATTGCATGCCAATAGCAGAAGCTATTGTAGGTTGTCCAAACACAGGTGTGGAACATCATAGCAATACACCACGCCTGGATGTGGGTAATGCTAGATATATTCACGGCAGAGGTGGTGCGTTCCCGAGTCCGACGCCTGAGGGACCACACACATATGCGGCCTTATGCATAGGGCAACTAGGCAGCCTCCTAGGGCGCCGCTCTACTCAGGGCACCTTTCAAGCCTTTATTTTGTGTAGGTAGACCAGGACGGGGTTAGCGGGTGATGTGGCGGTGGCATCATGGAGTACTTCTGCCTAGGGCACCACGTGACCTAAGGCCACTCTTGCCGTGGGTAAATACAGCAGTACCCACACCCAGACGCGGGTCATTGCTAGTATGCCATATCATCTATGGAAAGAAACCATATATTCCCAGACATTATGGCACAGCATAATGCCTGTCCGCCACCCAAACGCAGACATACGGCCCCCGCGGCAGTGTGGACGTACTGCGTGAGATGTCCGCTACTAATGTCGACACTGTCTCGCTCTGTGAAACAAAGTCAACATAGCGAATCAATACTAAACAGCGACGGAGAGCCCGATGTCCCCGTTGCTGAGCTGTTCAACCTGTTCCGCCATGTTAAATGTGTGTAGCAGAGCGTGACTGGGCCAAACTAAGCAACGGACATGTCTGTGGCTCAGTGAAAGCCGTCACGCAATGTTAAACCCATGTAATATAGCGAGACAGGTTATAAATACCGAGGGTTAGTAATGGAAATAGGTCCGTTCGACCAGACCGTGTGCAATTACTATAACAAGATCTACAACGGGTACGCCGCCAAGCAGCGCACACGGTTAGGAATAATGGGGGACATGGTATCATAGAGACGGACAAACCGCGCCCATGTGACTCATCTAACATTCAGACACGGTCAGGGCAGTTCCGCACACTGGGCGGACAAGACCAAACCCAAAGCACCACAGGAACACCCTGACAATCAAGGCCTGTATGCGTAGGGGTTATAAGCCCCTGTGATCTGAACATCCCTGCGGTCACGACATATGCATCCTGGGCCATGAGCGGAGGGAATAAGGAATGTTTAGCATGTAGTACCGCACCTTTCCCAGCAGGAGAATGGATGCCTGTGACGCATGCGTGAGTGCGGGGGTGGGGTGGGGGATATGTAAATGTAGCTAAGTACCATGGGTATGCATATTAATGAGACCGAACAGCTAACGGTAGTGGTCACAGTAACCGCAAACGTGAATGCAGTCCCGCTTGAATTACGACTATAGAACATATAAATGTGAACGCACGTAATGCGCCCATGCTGCAAAGACTGTTACATGTATAAAGGTGTAAGTGCGTTCTGCACACGTCCGTCAACCGGATCAGAGATATGTTACCGGAATAGTCACAACTAACACAGACCACGTAACCACACAGACCCAGTAAACATATGTAAACAGAATACGGATATGCAGCTGCGCCTGCGCGCAACCCACAATTAGGAAATGCAAGTGTGCGTGTGCGTGTGTGATCCACTCGAAGCAGGGAAGGTTAAGGATGTGTCCTCCACGTCAACCAGACATGTCTCATAAATGTCAGCCTCTGAAAATATGGAATCGGGCAATGCCATGTAAAGTACCATTAGAAATAGTGAGAAACACACGCTATGTGATGAGACAAACATAGAATGTGGATAGAATAACGTGTCAGTAGTATGGATTGATGACGGTTATGCATCAGTAACCCGACCCACTTGTCAGAAGGTGCCCCCGTATGAATTGCGTTCAGTTGGCTCACACTTGTTGACCGGGCTAGGCTAGCTGGATATATGTCCAGTGTCAGCAGAGGCCCGTGGAGAAATGCTCCACACACAATAATAGCACAACATACCAAAGTACTCATATATGTAACCAAAGAACAACAACAATAGAAAGTGTCCTGAAAGGACTGGTTACACACAGATCCCAGACGACAGACAGATATATGGCCAGTGGAAGCACGTCACAATTATGGGATCAGGTCCCTAAAGTAGCAAGAAGGTCACACATGACACGCCAGCGAATTGCCAGATAGACACTGGTCAATGTAACACACAGCAAGATTAAGGGCCAACCAAGCCGTACACCATGCCAGAACCTGTACAGTGGAAAGGTATGGCATAGTAATTGATGTGTACACAGGTAATCCACAGACAGTAACAAAGAAAGGTATGAGACGAGGGGTTCACATGTATATATCTACACACAGCAGTCCGACGGCCCGTATATATGACACATGGACATAGATTTGTCACTTGAAAACAAGATGTAAACAACTACAGTTTATTCCATTTCATATTGATATAGTTATAATACAGTCATATTCATATGTAACATTGTGACTCATTTACATTCCTATTTATACAAAATATGCTTTAATTGTACATATTGATTC
>NC_056744.1:1342172191-1342229691 GCF_019279795.1 Protopterus annectens
GCTGTGGTTATCTGCACCTATTCACACAGCAGTTGTCTGATGATAACAGCCCAAGGGTGCATAACAGCATAACACACCCAACCACAGAACAGTGTGCCTGTGGAATGTCACCCTGTAGACAGACTACAGTGAGCAGGTGTTATAATGTGCAATGACTGCAATGCAGGACTGACTTGAACAGTCCATATTGTCACTGGTCATTTGTCCACCAATCAAATCCAACTGGCCACACATGGTGATAGTGGTAACTGTATGCACATAGAAGGGGTATTAACAGGTACCCCACTGCTCGGACAATGAATACAATAACAGCATAAAGCAGGTTCACTCTGGATGCCGCACATGCTGTGTAATACAGGGCCACTTTATGTAGTCCACATGTGCTGTGGTGGAGGTGCATGCAATAATTACTGTGAGCTATAGTGTGTAACAGTAAGTAGGTAGGGGTTCTAATTTTACATTAGCCACTTTGTGTGTGTGTAGATATTTCCCTTACAGTGATACAGACATGCCCATCTTGTCTATGTCTGTATAATGGTTAATCATTTTATGGCCCTGTGACTAATGTCCTCCTCAAAATTAGCCTCTCTCTCAACTCTTGCTGATGTCATCCACCTTAACAGCACTGGCTGACATTCTATTAACAGAAAAGCTCTGTGGTGCATGTGATAAGCACTTAGTGTTATAGTGTGCATGAACAGATAGGTAGGCTTCTAATGTTAATAAAGGCAACTCTGTGTGTGCGTATGTATAAATATATCCACTTGCAGCAGTGTACACATGCTTGTATTGCCTATCTCTGTGCAATGGTTATACATTTTAAGGCCCTGTGACTACCTGCCAGCCTTCCCATTGGCCTCCTTTACAAGGCCTGCAGATGTCATCCACCTTAACAACACTTGCTGACATTCAATTAACTGAAAAGCTCTGTTGCGCATGTGATAATTGCTCACTAGAAGAAGGGCTGATATCACTGTTAAAACAGAATTACCAGGTACCAGTGGTACTAATGATGGTAACGTACTTAATGTCCAACATTGTGAATCCCCTAGGCGTAGTCAACGGCTTAAAGATCAACAAGCCAATAGGAACCAAGGTGGCAATTTTATAGGGTTTTCGGAATGGTCCAACACTTCAGAATTCCACATTGAGAGTGAACAATGGCAATCCAAAACCACGTTGTAACAAGAAGAACAACTATCGACGGAGATAATGTTGGACATTAATTTAAGCCATGCAGACATCTCTCATTTAGATCCATATCCACGGATTTTATACAACACATCAGGTGACTTTAAAATATATAATTTTACTGATGTAGTTGTCCCTGACAATCTGGTTAATCTGTTATCAAGGGGGTTATCCTTTGTACCTTTTAAATGTATGAATCTAGTTGATATACTGCTAGATTTGAAAATATTTGTTCCTAAACTTAACTTACATTGTTTACTTGGGAATTTGCCTGCTGTTAATAATAAATGTCATATTGCCAGTGTTTTTAACCCACCACTGCATTTTTCTCTTAATTGTTTTGAAAAATTATGTGAGATAGATTTGAGAAATCTAGTTAAAACTAGGAGTTGCTCTAAATTTAAGAACAAGCTTAATGTGTCTGATAGTCAGATTCATGCTTTGAATTTTTTGAAAGTACAAGGCATTCGTGTTTTAAAGCCAGGTAAAGGTGGTGACCTAGTTTTAATGAGTGAAACTGTTTATCATGATAAAATATTGAACTTATTACTGACCGAAAATTGTGTGAACGCATCTCTTAATGAATTGAATGGTGCTTATCAACACGTCAGAAGCTTACTGAATGATTTATTTATTGATGGAATGGTAGATTTGGATATGTTTAATAATTTAATAAACCCTTCTCCGGTTACACCAACGATTTTTGGGTTGCCTAAATTGCTTAAGGACTTGAGCAACCACCCACTCTGCCCTATTGTTGACGGCCGTAACAGCATTACCTATGGGTGTGCCAAAGTAGTAGACAGTAAATTGCGAAAATATTTGGCTGGTCAGGTTCAGATTTGTCATGACTCTTAGTATTTTTTGGAGTCTGTTAACAGCTCATAATGATGTACATTTTTTAACAACTGATGTGTGTGATTTATACACCGTTATCCCTCAGAATTTTGGAGTGTTGTGAGTAAGGGAGTTTTTACACTTGAATAATGTAAGGGGAGATGAAATCGATTTAATTGAATATCTTCTTGACATTGTTTTACAAACAATTATATTATGTTTGGTGGAGATATTTACCTTCAAAAATCTGGTATTGCAATGGGCTCCCCATGTGGAGGGAGCTTTGCTAACTGCATCATATCGTATTGGGAGATAACGATGCTTTTTAAACATGGCATCTTTAAAAAGCATGTAATTTGGTATCCACATTACCTTGACGATATTTCATATTATTTCAAGGTAACCATGATGAAGCTATCCATTTTATTGAAGTAATATCTGATCTCACTACCTTTTTAAAATTCACATATGAATTTAAAACTGATTGCATCAACTTTTTGGATGTACTGTTGAGCAAAGACATCAGTAATAATTGTTATACAGTTAAAATCTATCGAAAACCAACTTATTCCAACTGTTTCTTACATTTTGAAAGCTCCCACCCATTTTTCCCGAAACGGTCTGTTGTAAAGGGGCAGGTAGTGAGGGCTGCTTGTATGACCACCCTGGATTATGAATTTCAAATCAAATGTGACACCCTTATGAAGATGTTTGTCGCACAAGGGTAGCCCTCTGATTTGATTGAGGGACTAATAGATGAAGTTACCCGAAAACGAAATTCAGGCTGGTTTAAAACTTTATTAAATAATTGCATCAGCCCATCAGGAAAAACTTTACATGGTCCTGTCCAGGATGAGAATAGTTTTGAAGAAAATATGGTTACAAATGTTTCTCTATCCTTTATTACTGCCTTTTATCTGGATGCCCATGAAGTGCAATCTATTATATGTAAAAATTGGGCTTTTTTAATATATGATAGTAGTTTGAGAAATAAGATACCGGATTTTCCTAAGATTGTTTTTAAAAGGGGTGTTAATCTCAAGACTATGGTAGAGAGAAAACACCCCCTTATCTCTAGACCAGGAGGGATCTTTAAATGTGGGTCCTGTCCCCAGTGCAAGCATGTTAAAGTTTCAAATAAATTTTATATTAGGTCTATCACCTATTCTATTAAAGATAGATGTAATTGTAATAGCATTGGGGTTATATATTTAGCTGAATGCCAACGTTGTCCCCAATTTTATATTGGTAAGACTGAGCGCCACATGAAACAGAGAATTTATGAAAATCAGTATTGTATCTCTAGGAATGATTGTACGAATGCCTTAGCAAGGCATATTAATCAATATAATGATCATTTTTTTCTATTTCTAGTGATTGAGCAGGTTAAGATTAACCCTAGAGGTGGCCCTTGGTCTTTAATGCTTGAATACAGGGAGCTCTGGTGGCAATTATTAATGAATGCTCACGTGTTTCCTGGACTTAATGAAATGTGGTCTTTGAAATGCTTACTTAAGCTTAAATCTTTGGAGAGACGTTAATGTATACATAAGATATATATATATATATATATATATATATATATATATATATATATATATATATATATTTAAAGATTTTAAATATAGCAATAGGTTTTATATTTAACATGTTTTAAAAGTCTCTAACTTGATAAATAGCCTTAATTTGATGTAATGTTCGTATTTATTCATGTATACATGTATATTTTTACACATTTAATATATTTTATCAGCAAAACTGATGCTGTAAAACCCACCACGATGAAGGAATTCAATCAGGAAACAAAACTGTAGTCCATAAGGTAATTTTATTCACGATAAAAACAGGATGATAAGCGCTTTCGCGTACTGCTATCGTACGCTTCTTCAGATCAACTCTATAACAAAACCATACCCTTTATATACTAATACTGATGCACCAATTATTCAATTATTAAATTAATTAGTAAAACAATTCTCAAAGTGCATCTAAAGGCAACACCCCTCCCTCCACCTACTTTGTGTAGGTTACTTAAAACCAGGCAAAGTAGAATGCAATACAATAACTGAGGTAAAGGACTCATATCCAACTTTTTAAAACAGAAAACAGAAAACTCTCATCTTTGTATATATAAATATCACAAATAAAACAATTATAAAACATGGGTATAGTATAGAAATGTTAAAAATACTAAAAGTTGAGGCTACATAACAATATGATGAACTTGTGTAACGTGAAAAATGTAAAAAATGTAATATAAGACAGTAGAAAACAGTATAGAAAGTTAAAATAAAATAAAATAAACACCTAACTTCCTAAGGAACCATGCTAAAAGAACACTAAATATGCACAGATACATAATGTGCTTATGCTAAAAGGCAAAGCTTAAGAAAAAACTTCATCTAGCTGACTATATGGATCATAAAGCATATTAAACAACAGACTTGTTAAGAGGCAAACTTTTGTTCTTGCTCTATATAACAGCTTATTAATAATAAACATTCATTTATGAAACTAAATATTAACTTAATAAAAGGACAAAAAGTAGAAAACACATAAATACTTCATATGAATAACCTAAGTAACATTATATTCTTCTATCTGCTACTTTACTGTTTACTATATAAGAATTGGATACTGGCAAGTGAAGATCCAGATCCTTTTCTAACAGGCTACAGGGAACCATATGTAAGGAATATAAAAGTATAAACATACATGTTGAATGCATAAAATAAAATGTATAAGTATATATTTCCTTGAATAACTACTAAAAATAATTAAAAACAATTAAAAACACTATTAATCCCTATTTTTCAATATAGGCTTAAGGGAAACATAGGCATTCAATCCTGGGGGCACATGTGCTCTAAGTTTAAAAATCCATTCAAGTTCAACCATCTCTAGGTTATTCACTTGATCCCCCCCTCTAATACTTTTCTTTACTACCTGTAAGACCCTAAAACAAAATGTATGGTCCAGGTAGGCCATAATATGCTTGGCTAAAGCATTCTGCTCCTTTTTCTGACGAATATCGTAAATGTGGTTATATAGCCTTTTCTTGAAGGATCTCTTAGTCAGCCCCACATAAAAAGCTGTGCAATATTCACAAGTTGCAAGATATATTAAATTCTGCATTTCACAATTAGCATAAAATCTAGGCTTAAAAGTCAGACTCAGCGTAGGATGAATAAACACTTGTTCTTTGCTTATATACCTGCAAGTGTTACAATTCATGCAGGGATAAGTCCCTCTCTTACTAATATTGACAATTGCTGGCACTTCACATGATTTAAAGTTGTCACAAAGTAATCTCTTTAAGTTCTTGTGGTTGCGGTAGGTTATGCTAGGTACATTCCCTACCAAAACTTAAAGTGTCTTGGTCAACTATCAGGACCTTCCAATTGTTACTTATAATTCTCTTTATAGCTGCATAGTCATTAGTGTAAGCGACTGTAAGCCTAACTCTATCTTGGTCCAGGGTTCTATGGTGAGTACCCCTTGTTCTCTGCCTATTTGAGCACGAAATCTCTCTCGTAGAACCCAATATTTCTTCTTTAATATCTTTTAGCATTCTACTATCATATCCCCTATCCTTAAACAGTTCCTCCATGAGGCTGATTTGCTCTAACCTAGTCGCTTCATCTCTACACATTCTGCTTACTCTAATGAACTGGCTCCTGACTATACCAGGAAAGACATGCCGGGGATACATGCTGTCATAGCTCAGGAGCATGTTCTTCCAGCAGGGTTTTCTGTATAGTGAGGGGACTAGCCTCCCTGCTTGGATGCTCAAACTCACATCCAAAAAATTGATGGTTGTGCTGGACATGTCCATGGTGAAACTCAGAAAATTACTAGAATTCTCAAGATAGTCCAAAAAGCTGTTAAAGTCCACTCTGGACCCTTTCCATACAATTAGTATATCATCTACAAATCTTTTGTAGATGATAACCTTTTTAAAACTATCATGAGGGAAAAGATGTTCTTTCTCCCAACTGTACACAACTAGGTTAGCGTATGTGTTGGCACACGAAGTGCCCATGGCTACCCCCCACTTCTGTTGGTATAATTGGGTGCCAAAAGAAAACACATTATTTGTTAGTACAAGATCCAGTAACTGGCAGATTAAAATCTGTCTATCATTACTATAACCACTCTCATGTACCATAAGCTCCCTTATGGCCTGTATTCCCTCCTCATTGGGGATGGAGGTGAACAAATTCTTCACATCTAAGGTAATTAACATATATTCAGAGTCATTTAGATTAAAATCTAATTTTTCTATTGACTCTAGAAGTTGATAGGTGTCCTTCAAAATATGTGGTACTTTATCTACCAAAGGATGTAAAACTTTTTCCAGAAAAAGGGAGATATGCTCTGTAGCCCAGCCTGCCCCAGATACAATGGGTCTCATTGGTGGTGGATCTAGATTTTTATGTATCTTGGGGAGTCCTTTTATGGTGGGGATACGTACAAAATCTTTGTGGAAGTAAGAATAGAGTTCTTCCGTAATCTGTTTACACATGAGCATATCAAAAATAACCTCTTCTATAGCTCCATGTATTTCACTGATTTTATTCATGGTAATGGATTCATATGTCAATGCATCTTTGAGCATATTATTCAAATATGCAATGTAATCTTCTGTGTTTAGAAGTACTATCCCTCCACCTTTATCTGCCGGCCTGATAGTAAGGGTACTAGTATTGGAGAGAAAATGTAAAGAATCTTTCTCTTCCTTGGTCATGTTAAAATATTTACATCTCTTAATATGTTCATTGTAGAAATAATCATACAGGTCATCTTCACACAATCTAACAAAACATTCTATATGCATAGGCAGAGGTGGAGAATAGATACTCTTTTTTCTACATTGTGTAAACATTTCATTGCCTACAGGCAAAAAAACATCTTTATCCTTAAAATGTAACTTAAAAGCCAGACTTCTGGCAAACATTCTAATGTCTGTTAATAATTCATGTAATTTACTTCCCTGCGAAGGGACAAAGGTAAGCCCCTTATTCAGTAAACTAATAGCAGAGTCTGGTAATGTCATGCTAGATAAGTTAAAACATAAACTTGTTACTGTTTTCTGCGTTGTCGCTGTTGTGGGCTGTCCTCCGAATATTTCCTCTTTTTCCTGTCCCAGCTGTTGTATCGACCTCTTCGTTGGTTGTTGGTCCTGACTGGTAAAGGAAAAAAAGAAGAAGAGGAACCAGGCGCTCCTTTGTTAATTTGCAGAGTTTTAGGTATGGCCCCTGTGCGTAAATGAGCCATAACCTTGTTGTTGGCCTCTTGATTGGGTAAAGGTGTCTGTATAGAAGGCTCGGTAGCTGGAATCAAAGGTTCATTAGGGGGAGTTATAAAAGCTCCCTCTGAGCTACTGCTCAGTAAATCGCTTTCAGTAGTGCGCACTAATGGAGTGCTATGCTCCAAGTTAGTGAGCGTACGCTCTGCTGATGCTGAATGATGACGTGTCCGATTATCCTCGTCGCTCGGATTAGGGCGTCTAGGCCAGACAAAAACGTTACCCAATTGGAAGTCTTTATGGTCTCTAAGCAACTTCCTATGCTTCGTGAGCTGAAGCCTGTTCCCATACAAATGTATCTGTGCATATAAGTGGTCTAATTTATCTAAACAAAGTTCATTATTAAATCGTTCTCTTATCTCACTGTTCAACTGTTCAATTTTGAATAGTAACTGTTGCTCAATGGGAGAAAAATAGTCTATAATAAGTTTAATGTACTTATAATTCAATTTGAGATTTAATTCCTGCCACTGCTGTAATAACGCTGGATGACTGTCCCCATAGGTGGGCATACAAAGAACCCTCATGCCCCTGAGGACAATCTTAAAATGGAGGCAGGCTTCCATATGCTTACGTTGCCAAATGATTCTCTGATATTTGAATAAATCATTTTCTAAGTCCTTCAATAGCAAATAAAAATCTTCTATATTGTTAACAGTATTGCGGCCACTCACAGTCTCTTGGTAGCATAGATCCAGGGTCAATAAAGGATTAATATTCTGTCTGGTAATGGAATTCCAGGCATCAACAGGTATCCTCGGCTCCGGATTAAAAGGCAGTTCAATGGAAGGAAGCTCCATAACGTGGGAGAGTGTGGCAAACAAAAGCAAGTGAAAACCAAATAAATGCCACACACTCTACGGGTCCAAAAGCGAACAAAACAGAATATTTCAACAAAACTGACGCTGTAAAACCCACCACGATGAAGGAATTCAATCAGGAAACAAAACTGTAGTCCATAAGGTAATTTTATTCACGATAAAAACAGGATGATAAGCGCTTTCGCGTACTGCTATCGTACGCTTCTTCAGATCAACTCTATAACAAAACCATACCCTTTATATACTAATACTGATGCACCAATTATTCAATTATTAAATTAATTAGTAAAACAATTCTCAAAGTGCATCTAAAGGCAACACCCCTCCCTCCACCTACTTTGTGCAGGTTACTTAAAACCAGGCAAAGTAGAATGCAATACAATAACTGAGGCAAAGGACTCATATCCAACATTTTAAAACAGAAAACAGAAAACTCTCATCTTTGTATATATAAATATCACAAATAAAACAATTATAAAACATGGGTATAGTATAGAAATGTTAAAAATACTAAAAGTTGAGGCTACATAACAATATGATGAACTTGTGTAACATGTGAAAAATGTAAAAAATGTAATATAAGACAGTAGAAAACAGTATAGAAAGTTAAAATAAAATAAAATAAACACGTAACTTCCTAAGGAACCATGCTAAAAGAATGCTAAATATGCACAGATACATAATGTGCTTATGCTAAAAGGCAAAGCTTAAGAAAAAACTTCATCTAGCTGACTATATGGATCATAAAGCATATTAAACAACAGACTTGTTAAGAGCAAACTTTTGTTCTTGCTCTATATAACAGCTTATTAATAATAAACATTCAATTATGAAACTAAATATTAACTTAATAAAAGGACTAAAAGTAGAAAACACATAAATACTTCATATGAATAACCTAAGTAACATTATATTCTTCTATCTGCTACTTTACTGTTAACTATATAAGAATTGGATACTGGCAAGCAAAGATCCAGATCCTATTCTAACAGGCTACAGGGAACCATATGTAAGGAATATAAAAGTATAAACATACATGTTGAATGCATAAAATAAAATGTATAAGTATATATTTCCTTCTGTTGGTATCTGTTAGCCTGGGAACTGATGACAGGTGGCATATAGTGATGTCGCCCATTTAACCCTGCAGTAATGTGTATTATTAATTTAAGAACTATCTCAGACAGTGAATCTGAGCATTTTATATCTTATCTTGGATCTGAAAACATCCATCATCAGCACTTCTCATCTGCATTTGCCTTGCTCTATAAGTAAGATTTAAGTATAGTATTTCTTTTAGAGATTGATAGGAATATAGTAATGTTTTTTTTTAAATATTTTCTGTGATTCTGAACTCTGTAGTCACTGTATTGATTTACTGAATATTGTCTTGCTCTTTATTGTCTTGTTCTTTTATTATTTATTAAATATATTTAAACCATTTAATTTTGGCTGGTTTGTTTAGAGATAGACTACTTGCATATGTAGTTGGTGACACTGTATGGGCCACTCCAATATCTTTAGTCTTGGTCACACCTACCATTTGGATAATCATAACATCACACAGTAGGATTGGTCACCCTTTGGTAAGGGCCTTATAGTAGCTGATAAGTAAGGGTGGTTGGTGGGCAGAAGGGGTCATAGCTAGTAAACCTGTGCCAGCCTTCTCCAGGAGTGTCTGTGTGTTTGTATATAAATCAAATCTCAAAGTGTGTGTGTGTGTGTGTGTGTGTGTGTGTGTGTGTGTGTGTGTGTGTGTGTGTGTGTGTGTGTGTGTGTGTGTGTGTGTGTGTGTGTGTGTGTGTGTGTGTGTGTGCGTGTGTGTGTGTGTGTCAGTTACTTGGGCAGGGAGACGAACCACTGGTTGGACAGAGAAGATGCAGGAGGTTTTGGCTTGATCACTCAGCTGAGATCTTAACCCTATAGCTGTGCCAGTGGGGAGTCTTATTGGGGATCTGGAGAAAGAGGGAGAAACCAGCCACAGACTGATTGTGATTTCTGCGTGCTCTTAAGGGAAATTGTACTTTACTGTGTGTGTACTTGTCATCCTCTCAATATGGATATCCCTCACTGGTACTAGTGGTAAGGATTTAGGCTCTTTGATTACTGGACCAGTGCAGGGGTGTCACACAACCTTCTTGAGCATACTATGCCAGTTATAGTATCATTGCCTCAGGTATGTACCATCTCCATATTGTGTGTGAACAGGCATCTGTGAGTGATTTCCTCCTGTATAGCAGTCTGTATAGTCCTTCTCATAAATAAGCACAAATGTGTTACTTCTCCTGCAAATACACAACTAGGATTACCCATTCAGTGCACTCCAGTTAAACCCTCTGAAACTGAACATACAACTATTGTACTCTGGCTAAGCATAATAGCTGTGCCTAGGGCAACATGGCATCCCTTAACATTCTTAGGGTATATATGATCCATACAACACCAGTATCACACTCACCAGATACAGGCCTTGTACTCTGGCCACACCTGATGGACCTAAGGAAATGGAGGGAGAGGTAGTGTCAGCAACAACAAATGTGGCAATGTTACAGGGTAATATCTGCATATATCAACATGTACAGTAGCTAATTTGATACTGCCTACATTGCTGACATTCTGAGTATGTGTGCACAACTGTGCAATAAAACCAAACCACCCCCTCAATGCAGATACACCTGACACCTGTGTACTGGTATGCAGAGGCTGACACAATGACTGATACAGTATTACAGTGATAAACACAGGAAGCTTACTTGGATGCTCCTCTGATTTGGATGCTGTTGCACCTACACTTCCATGATGTATGGGGTGATAGATGATTGGAAGCTGATGGTTGATGCAGGTTTGCCAGGAATTCCTCTGTGGCCAACAGTGGTTGTTGTGCTGCAGGCCTTCCACCAGTGGCATCACGGTCCTTGGCCAGAGAGGCAGCCCTTTGACATGCAGCATTAATCATATCTGTTGCCTGGTATCGGATCTGCTCATAGATCCTATCCTGTATCCCTAGCTGGTTGACTGCTGTGATGAGGTCAGCCTACAGTGCTGCACATTGTTCCTGATGCTGGGGAGTCCTAGACAGCAGAATGTCATGATGTAGTTTGAGGCCATCTAGGATAACATTATTTTCAGCCACCTAAAATGGTGGGTGCCTCCTTTGATACATCCTTTCTGAAAGACAAGAGGGAACACATTATAGGATTAGATACCTGGACATCCACTATGTACAGGCCCTGCACAAACAAAATGGCCTGACTTAACCTTTGCTGCCTCCCACGTCATACCTCATAGTCTATCAACACACTAACAGACTATGTGTGCGACTATCAACAACATAGGAGAAATACCGGTTAAGACCCTGTGTGCCATGACAATGTGTGCTGTATGTCTCCACACCCATCAGCCCTGTCTACTGTGGTGTGTCCCCTATGGGCAAAGTCCTACTACTATGTCATACAGCCACTGTCAGACAAATAGGTGTGTGTTATTACAAGCATATGGAGAGAGTCCAGCAACACCAGTGTGCTACAATGACAGACAGGAATGCAAACCTGCTGTAGTATATCTTCCCTGTAGGCATCATACACAGATGTTTGTGGAATATGTACATGTGCCTGATACAGGTGGACCTTTTGGCACAAACATGTGGATGTCTGACAAATGTTTAGCCAATAATTGATAGTTGTTATCAGAATATAGAGAATCTGCGTGTCATATGCCAGACCCCCAATGAAAGCACCTATGCTGCAGTAATATCTGTTAGTCTCTTCATAGTCTTACTTTGTATGGCCAATATGTACAATCTGTCACTGAGGTTGGGCCGGTGTCCTCCTACTCATAATGGCTATGACCTGAGTTCCTGCTGTAGGGGGTTGCCAGGTATGCTACTGCCATAGCTCTGAAGTGATGAGATATGAATGTTGACAAAACAGTGACCTAGCCAGAGTAAATCAGGGACAGTAAGGGGCACCTTTACAATGTCTGAACTATTCCTGTGTGACATTCACAGACTTAGAGAAGCTGACTAACAGTTCATCATGTGATATTACAGCTGTGTCCACCCTTATATACTGTCAGTATGTGGTAACTCACAATCCACCAGCTTTTGTACAGGAGCCAACCATTGTAGGAGAGAGTGAGAGGGCCACAGCTGTGATTTGATTCACAGCAGGCACAGTTGAGAGGCATGCCTGTAGCTGTTGGACAGCAGAGTATCACCAACTTGTCATTCTCAGAGATTTACTACAGGCCTACTGTTGTAATCCCTATTCTCCATACAGCCATCCTCTCATCTGCATCCCTGTATATGCAGACATGCAATACATACCTGGTAGAGTTATGTAATTGTTTTGTGAACAAATCCTCAAGAAAAAAGATCACTAAATCGTAGTCTGTCTCGGTAAAGCAACATACAGACCTGTTTCCTATAAGCAGTTGATTGCCTTTTGTAGGTAATGCGCATTAACAGGTAATTGTCTGTGCACCAATCCATGGCTCAGACTTACTAATTTCATCCAAAACAGCTGGGTTGCACTTTAATTAGACACTGATGTGGCACCATAGTGCAATATTTAAGGCTTTCATGTAGGCCTTAGCTCCTTTCTCAGTCTTTGAGATGGACATTAGTGAGGTGTGGAGAGTGCAGCATCACAGAGGGTAGGTACAGATAGTGTCCACTGTTGAGATTTATGAGGTATGTCCACAGTTTTGCATGTTATGTTTGGCCATTCTCCCATGACACTATGATTATCTGGCAGTTCAGTGTTAAACATTGTAGGTTGAGGTCAGTATGGGAGAAGAGACATGTGAGCGTCAGGCGTCATACCCATCAGAATATGCATGCTGATGCAGTGTCAGCTGTTCTGTCAGCTTACTATGTTTGTAGGGTCAAACTGTGAAACATGTCCCTGTCACTGGACCTTTACAACCCCCTTTTATGTATGAATTTTGTCTGGATCTGTTGTTATAGGGGGTAGTAAGGCATGGTAGGTCTGTAGCAGGTAGCTTAACATACAGATGCATATGTTGCAAGCTGCTGCTGCAGCCTAGGACACATAGGGGAAGTGTGAACACTTTGGAGGACATGAAACTGTATGTGTAACTGAGGCAGCAGTGCCAGCTCTGTCATTACAGCAGAACTAGGGTGAGAGTGCAATCCATTTGAGGCATGTGCTTAAGGTACATCTCTTATGTAACAGTGCCAGGCACAGAGTAGTAGGCGGCATATAGTTAGGCTATACAAATATGTGCATTGTGCCCCTACCTACAGGCCTTTGACTTGCAAACATGTGTAGCAGTTAATTCAGCAGCAGCAACCTGTGTGGGTTAAAATTGCATGACTTGGTCATTATTTGCTGTATTCACAATAAAGTAATTCAAGTGCAACACACTGGATTTGGACCCAGGACTGTGGGTGGCAAAATGTACTGTATGAAAGGCATCTAACAGACTTAGCTACTGAGTCAGTGAGGCACCAGGTGTATTTGCAAGATATATGTGCATACAAGTCTGTGACACATTTTCTGCATCCATCAGTATGTGCATGGCTTTCAAAGGCAGTTTTTGTGCAGCAGGGTCCCAGTTGTAGACATATGTACTTTGCCACTGGTGCCTTAGCAGGTGTGTTTAAAGATGTTACTGATGAAAGGGGACAGTTACCTGCTATCATACCTCTCAATCTGTTAGAACTGTGGACAAAGCCATACAAAGAAGTGGGACACAGGCCCAAAACTAGGGACAATCTTAACATATTGCTCTTACAAACATAGAATGTTAATAGAATAATAGGATTTGCATTAACATGTGTTTTTCAAGGGTATGATGTGTAACACTCAAATGTCTGTCATGATTTTCTAACCTCAATCTTTAATGACTTGTCACTACTTTACCAGACACGTATGTTTTTATAAAAATCCAAAACTAGGGGATAAAATTGTGGACATTCTGCAACAGTCTGTACAATCGACAGCTATACCTGCTATCCCAGGGTTCACATACATCCATTATTATTTATTTAACTGTGTACTGTTGTAGTGCCTGCATCACAGTCCCAGGTACACTGCCATTTTTCCCATTATATGTACTTGCAGTGTGTCAGTGGCAATCAGTATATGTTGCTGGAAACAGCTAATTTAATTTAGAGCTGAGTGGCCTAGTGGGCTAATGCACTGTGGTGTAGTTGACAGGGGCCTGGGTTCAAAATATGGTAGGGGTGATTACTTTGCAGATGTGCCTAACACTGTAAGAAACACATAAGATGATTTAGACAGTTTTAAGTGGGTTTGTGCTGCACACTGCTTAGCTTCTTACAAACCTACACTAAAAATAAAAAAAAAGAAAAGAAAATGGGGGTATAGGAAACTGGTGAAATGGGGGCAAGCAGGGGGACAAATATATTGAAAGCCAGGTAGGGATGTGCAGGACAGGCATAGGAAAAGACCATAGCTCTCCATTTCTTGTACAGCAACAGCTGTGCAATTTTACAGATTTTGTACATTAATTTGGACCCACAAACCCCAGAGAGAGGCCTCAGGCCCAGCCAGACTGTCCAGTCTGCCTTCAATCTGGTGTAGGCACTTGTCCTAACTCCTATGCTCAGTCTTGCACACCACAGCTGGTAGTTGATCCTGGGTGACTACCGCCCCTCTGTCACCACTCCGGGGGGGACACGCCCCATCCCTGGAGGTGGTTCCACCCGAGGGTGGTGCAGAGCCAGTGGAAAAGCATCACCAGCCTGGGTCCCAGACACCAGCACCTGGTGCCACAGCCATGTGAGGTGGGGTAGGGGGATCACTTGGAACCAGCTTACCCTGTCATGCTGTGATGAGAGTAGTATAGCAATGAATATTGGTTAGTTATGAACAAAACACTTTGCTAGTAATAACAGCATGCCAGAACATTGGCAATAACCCAGTCAGTTTCAATGCATATTATAGGGAATACAATAAATAATGTAACAGTCAATATATGAACAGCATGCCAGTAAATGTTATGACATAAGGCCAACAATGTAGATAATGCAACAAAATATGTTAATATCCATCCATTGTAATACATAACAATAATAAAATACATGCCCAAAATAACATTTATTGCAGAGCATATGTTAACAGTAAACTATAACCAATGAATAACAATAATATATATATATATATATATATATATATATATATATATATATATATATATATATAAAGATAAAGGGTGGGAGAAGAGAGACATACAGTCCATTAATACCATTGTGATCTAAATAGCTAACAACTGTACTACTATCTACTCTACAGGTGTGTCCTTTTTTATGTGTATAGGTGCCCTATAGCTGCTGTAGCACACACATGCCTCTCAAGCTATCCATATGGGACAGTATGGGCCAGGCAGTAACACCTGCAGGTACACAACTACACACAATGCTTGCGCTTCAGGTGGACATATATAACTACTAAGGTATTCTGTGGGCTGATGTTCTTTTGATATCTGTCATGTTGATGATACATCAGTGACAGTGGGATTACACAACAGTAATTACATTCCATGACATTGTGACACTTGAGAGACATGTATGTGTATGGTACAGAGAGTGAACAACTATCATGCCTTGCTTAGCAAGCATGGGGATAGATGCCATTAGCAGTGATTGCACAGGCATGTAGATCAGATGTCTTAATCGATTGCAGCAACATTTGACAGTTACTCCAGGCATACAGCCATACCAGCATTTCACATTTTACTTCTTTATTTCATTTTATTAACAGTTGTACTTATTTTCTTCAGTTTCTGCACTATTATCACATGCCTGGTATTGGGTTTAACAGTCCGTGACATCTCTGCACACAATTTTATCCCCATAATATGGGCTCCCTCATCCATTTACCTGTAGTTCCTGTGGAGAGAAAATCTGTTATCATAACATAACTGATTCAGTACTATTTATTACTATATGCTACTGGATTTGAACCCTGGTCTGTGTCTGCCAAAGTGTACTTCATACAGAGCATTTAACAAACTTAGCTACTGAGTCACCACTTATTAATGATTGACTAATATTTGCCTAGAGCTCACCTGGAAACAAAACAAGGCCTAGTAATAGTTATACATTTTATAGCAGATTGCATTGAAAGTTGGAAACACACATGCATGCAATTTCTGCATAACAGAGATACTAGGTTAACTATATACATTACTACATTGAATGCAGGTGTACACATGATATTGTTTGTGGGTGGAAATATCTGTGAAGTGTACACATCATATCAGATTACTGGGTTGGCTATCTGACCTGCATACATTTGCGGACAGTATAGATGCAGTCTACAGCTATTACATTGTTATACTTGCCTGCAGCACCATACTTCAGAGCCTGAATGCATATAGCTGAAATGCAATGGTTAACACAAGACAGTTCTGATATACACAATACACTGTGGATGTTCTTGCAATACCTTCATGCGTTATTGCAGAACAGGTATTGTACTTCATTTGTTGTAACACAGCTCTGACTCTACAGTTATTGCACAACACTATATCAGATATGCCTTAAGATAGGGACTGGAATTGTTTTATATTGTTCTTCAAGAACAGTTGTCATATTTAATTTCGTGCAGAACAGCCCTACTTATACACAGATTGCACAAAACAGCTTTATTACTGGTACCTTCATGCAGTTACTGCTATAGTTTCCCGTTTTTATTGCACAGCACTAGTTCTACTGCAGGTGTTGCAAGACAGCTGTAATTCCACAGTTATTGTAATTAAAACTTTATTTCATTCATGTTATCAAGGTTAATGCTTTACTCTTCCCTGCTTATTGCAGTACATTTGACAATGGTCAGTTATTGCAGTCCAGGTGTATGACCACATTCATTGCAATACAATCAGAACTGTATATACCTACTGGCAGTTAATGCTTTACCCTTTCCTTCTTATATGACTATAGATTGCAAGTCACATCCCTACTCACCACACTTATGGTGCAGCCTAGCCAGGTGCCCCCCATACACCTCCACATTGCAAGCTCTCTCCTTTGCAGCTGTAGGGAGAGTAGCACACCATTATGTATACCTGTCTATCCAACATTCAGATTAGATATTGGTAAAACAGTGCTAACAGTACTTACAAACTTGCAGGGCATTCCCAGCCCAAGCTTCCCAGACCCAGGTGTCCAGAAGATCCCTCTTCCAATGGTTCAGGTCATCATAGTGGTGACAGACCAGCTCACCTGTGAGAGGAATACCTGTAGCACTGGTGAGATCATGTGCCAGCCAGTCCCAGGCCTTCAGCTTGCACTGTGAGCCCTGAAACTGCCCCTGCATCAGACGGTCATTATGGTCTTTCACTAGGTGTAGAACCATGACACTGGACTCCAGAATGCCCCACCACTGTGCCCAGAAGTGCACACCCTCTCCAACACCTGCCATAATTCCTGCACAGTTCAAACTCCAACTGTTTATGCTGTATTCTCACCTGTAAAGCTTAGTATAGCCTATTTTCCTGCCCTTTAACTCTGATGGGCAATTTTTAAAAATATGGCACACAGTTCAGCTGAGCAGTTCTTAAACTGGCAATGCTTAGCAATGCTTGGCACCACATAGCAGTGCACAAACCAGCTAAGCTGAGCTGTGTGATACCAAGCAGTGCCCAGCAGTGCTAAAACAGATCTTGTTGGCTTATGTCTTAGCAGGGCTTAGTGCAGCACATCAGGTTTTAAAAATAAGTGGCATAATTTTTATTTGGAAAATAAATGCGTACTAAGCCATCTGTGTATTCAAACTCTGCGCCTACTGCACATAAGGCTGTCACTCTAACTATTCAGCTATTTGGATGCATAGACTGATTCTATACTTTTATATATACCTCTCAGCCTTGTTTAAGCACTGCTGAGCACTGCACTGCACTGCACTATGCAAACCCACTCAGCTATTCTTAAACTTGTCCTTTGCATTCATAATAAAATGTATCCAGTTTCTATTTTCAGATGTTTGGCACATGTCAATTGTTGCATGCCACCCCACACAAATGTCAAAAAATAAATAAATAAATAAATAATCTTTCACTACATTGATATAATACACTTTGACAGTGCAGGGGGTGTGTTGCTCATTTGCAAGCACAGTTAGTAACACACTCCCTACACTGATTCAATAAGCGTGTTACACGGTTCTCCCTCAGCAACACGCCATCATTAATATGCATGGCGTGCTGCCGAGGGGGAACTGCATACACGGATATAGTACCTTCCGTGTAGGCTCTACACTATTTTTATTAAATTTGGGGGTTTGGAGAAAGGCCTTTCAATACTGGTTGGTCATATATTGGAATTTGTCAAACCATTTATTAACCTTAGAAATCAGTGCTTGTGCAAACTAAAACCATTTGTTTAGAAGTCAGTCTGCATCTTTTTTACATGTTTCTGCATAAGTTAATGGAGGATTGAGCTGCTAATTAATGCTTTATTCCTCCATCTTACCAGAGACTTTGCCAAATGTCTAAAAAGTGTACCATTTCTCCATTGACAAGGTGCATAACAGTATTATCAAAAAATGTAGAATAAAAGATGATACTTGGCAAAAAAACAAAGCACAGTCAAAAGCTTAGCAACCAAAGTTTAGTGTGAAAATGAAAAGAAGTGCATCTGGGAAACAGAATGTCATAAAAGGAGTAACGAGTTATAAAGGTTGTGATTTGTATCATCAAAAAAATTAATAGGAAGAGCAGTTATAGTGGCACATATACTACAGAAAACAAACAGTGAGACAAACAAGTAAGAAAGAAGGTTAAGTACACAGATATACAGGAATAAACATCAAGAATGAAAAAAAAACTTTACCCAAACTGACATACAGTGGGCAAGCCTGTTTTAAGTCCAGGAACCTTCTCAGTATAATATCACAGAGAGGACATACAGCCACTAAAACATGCGTTTGGCTGTGAGGTATTCCAAACATTTCATAAACATTACAGACATCCACAAAGTCTAAGCGAGAAACATATTAAAAAAGAAAGATTTATAAGAAGAAAGTTACTGGTTAGATGCTAGAAAGTGCAATTTTAAAGAAAGATTGAGAAGGAGCAGATCAGTTCAAATGATGCAACAGGGCAGCAACAGTCAATGAATTTTAAGCACATATGAGGCAACCTTAAAGACATTCCTTATAGAACTGGATATGTACGGGTAGGATATGAACCGCAAAACAAGTTGCTTGTGTAACTTATGCAAGGAAAAAGAACATAGACGTAAAATACATGTAGTATGCTTTTTACCTAAGTTTTTTTTTTTAATTATGATGATTTGACATTTTAAAAAATACTTTAAAAAAGTTATCTATCGTGAGCAAATCAATTGTCATTACAGAAACCAACAGAAGCCTAACGAACATTTCAGCAATAATTGTTATGCAGCCAGCAAATAGTAACACACCAACTGTAAATTCTACAACAGAGCACGATGCTGCCATGCTACGAAGGTGTGCACCCACTTTACTCAGTAAGACAAGTCTGAAATTGTAGTTGTTTGACTTTCTACATCCTTTAACACCACTTCAGCATCTGCCATGAATCTTTGACTATAGAATATACAAAGCCCATTACAGTAGGTAGTGCAAACCATCAACAGTGACACAGACACAAAAAATAATTATATACTGTTCTGTGAGGATGTAATTTAAGTAAATACATGGACAGATGCAGATAGATATATAAAATGATAGAAAGACAAAGAGAAACTTATAACTAACAAATGAAATGTAAACCTAAAGTTCAAAACCAGCAATGCATGCCAAAATATATTGCTAGTGTTTCTGAATGCTTTGTGACAAGCTTTGATAAACAAACCAGATGAAACATCACCAATCTATGAAGCAGCAAAGGCAAGCAATAAAAGGGATTTGGCAGGAAAATCTAATGGGTGGAATGTTTCTTTAGATATAGACAATACAAATAAAGGTAGGACGATATGACTTTGGAAGGCTGATCAAAGATGGAAGGAAGAGTATGTAACACTAGAAAAATGCAGAGCTACTGCATGAATAATTTGCATAATTCATTTCAATGGAAACCAAGGGGTTGGAGTCATATTGGGAGGAGGTACTGCAAATTTGGGAGAGTAATGAAAAGAATGGTTAGGAAAAGGCAAAACTCTAAGGGATTTTTCTTTACTTTACTGATGTAGGATAATGCAAAGGAGGCAGATGTGTTGCTTTGTAGGATCTACAGGAATAACTTGCTGGCAGATTTCCTGAATCAGATATTTGTGTATCACAAATCACTGCAGAGGTATCGAAGGACTGAAAGACAAACTGTAATTCACTCGTACACGTGAGTGGTGGAGCAGGGAAACTATACTAAACCAAGGTCCTGCTGTCCTAACAGCAAAAACTATTCAGGTTATAGAGAGAATCTTTAAGAAAAAATGGGGCAAAGTTGATCAAGTTCTATCCTTACATTCTAGGAAAATGTTCCAGGTGAATTCTAGTTAATGTGGGTAACATTGATTTCAGCAAGGGCTGCTAGGAAATCTTGAGGGGTTGATGGCTGAATAAATATGATTAATGGGTAGGAAACAAAGGGTTATGTTGAGATGGACAATATATGAAATAGTGAAAGCGGCTAGTAAAGCAGTGGTGGATATGTTCTTTGTCTGCTACTCTTCTTCAGTGTGTTTGCCTCAGATATAAAAGAGTGAACAGAAAATAGGATCATCATCCTTGCTGATAATAGAAAGACGGGTACAGCAATCAAGCAGGGAGTCAAATATGGCTTGGACACCTGACTACAAGACCTTCGATTGCATCTAAAACCATCTGTGGACCTACAAAACTGATATAAGTATATATATATATATATATATATATATATATATATATATATTTTTTTTGCATTTGCATTTGCATTTGCTGTAATTATTTGTGTTATTTAAAATGCTTGTGTTGCATTTTGTGATTTGGTTGAATTTATTATTGTTTTTCAGCCTGCACTTATTAAAGAAATGCCATCTGTTTGTTACTGTACTGTACTGCTATTAGGTCATTTTTACAGTATTCTAATATTTCCTAACCTCCTCTGATACACAGATGCTGTTCTGAGTTTGCCAAAGTTCTCCTAAGTTTTTCAAATATTTCTAAGTTTTGCAATGCTTTTCTGTGCTTCTAGAAGTTCTTCTATGTTTATGCACTTTTTTCTGTATTTGTGAAAATTTTCAGGGTATGTGAACTTATATCAAAGGATTACTGATACTGCAAGAGTTTAGTCTTTTGTTGTAAAGCATTTGTTAATGCACTTAAGTTTGTTTTAAATTAAGAGAATTTTTCTGTACTCTAGTGGGAGCAAAGGGTTGATTCACCCCATCTAAGTAGGGAACTGCTGGTGGAAGGCTTATTGTTTGTTTATCTGATTGGCCTGAGGGCTTAACTGTGTAAAAGTCTTTCATCTTGAGGACTTAACTGTGTAAAAGTCTTTCAGCTTGCTGGTATAAATGCCTTACAGTTTTGTGCAACTATGATAATTTATTCAGAGCTTACCTACTGTCCTATAAAGACATTCTTTAAACTGTGTGTGTGTGTGGGGGGGGGGGGTGTTTACAGAGTTTATATCTGGTATATTAGAAATACTTTCAAAATATCCTGGAATATCAGGAACTGCTATGGTAAGTTTATCTGCATGCATGTTCCCATCCTAGGTTGAATGACTATGTCTCTACTGCTCCTGTTTTAAGAATAAATGCTGCTAAACTATCATACTATATATCTCTGTTTTCATTTGTTTGGAAAAATATGATCTCCTGATTTATTCAAATGGTACTCTTTAATGTAATATTTATTTTAACAATGAATGAATGGACATGTTATTCAGGCTCACATTATTAATTTTTTTACGATTTTTTAAACAATGTGCTGCCAAATCTCAAACATTTTATGTACCAGGATATATTTACAATGGTTTTAAATTAATATTATGTATAGATGTTAATGGAAGCATTTGCTTTCCCCTGATACAATTTTAAGGTTGATTAGAAGAATATAGAAGAATATATGAGGGATCAGAGGCACAAATTAAAGTGGGTGGGGTCCTCTCTAATAATTTCTGCTTGAGCAGAGGAACAGGGCAGGGTTGTCCACTTCCCCCTTTGTTGTTTGCATTATGTTTAGAACCATTGGCAAAGAAAATAAGGGACTCAGATATTCAAGGATATAATTGGTATGGTAGTCAGGAAAAGCTGGCTCTATTTGCAGATGATGTTATTTTATACATGACAAAACCAGAAAGGGGCATTACAGTGTTGTGAAACATTTTAAGACAGTTTCAGCTCCTCTCAGGATACAAAATTAATGAAGTTAAAACAAAGGCAATAGCTGTAAATTATGTAGCCACACATGAATTGGTCCAACAATATCCATATTTATGGGGACATGATAAAATGAAGTATTTAGGAGCATGGATTAGAAATTACCCGTTTGTGGCAGCTAAGGATATGTAGGAAGAGACTAAACAGAAGATAATACAAAAATTGAAAAACTGGAAGCTTTGTTATATGGATATGCATACTAAGATACAAGCCGTTAAAATGTTTTTAGTCCCTTTAGTCTTGTACACAGGTCAGGCATATTTTTATCAGCCAGAGGAGAAACTGTGGATAGAAATTAAAAAAGAGTTTAAATATTTTATCTTGGAAGGGAAGATAGCAAGGGTCAAATTGGATAAGCTGATTTTTTCAATAGTACAAGGTGGACTAGGATTACCCAATTTGAGGGGGTATATTAGATCAACACAGTTAAGACTCTTATGCATAGCACAAGCAGAAAACTATAATTCAAAGTGGAAAGGAATGATGCTGATACTGGGATGAAGCTCAAGAAATAAGGAGAGAGATTGGGATTTTTGGCTGCAGACTCTTAAGGAGAACAACAAAAATCATATAGAATATTATATTCATAAAATAGCAGTGAGTATTCTAAGAACCAAATCAGCACGAGAGTGGAGAAAAGAGATTTTGCTGATAGGGATGATTGTGGTCAGGGATACAGATAATAGGCAAGAGGGGGCTGGAATTTATTGGAGAAAACTGGCAAAGGAAACAAGGTATTGGGAGCAAATAACTAGAAAGGGAAAGGTAATAAAATGTATTTGGATTGCAGGTTAGAGATTGCTTCCCCTATCAAGGACTGATATCAGAGTATAGGCAAATAGAAAGAAACAGGGGGCTCCTGAATGAAAGACCAGCATTGGTAGAGTTTTTAATAGAATCTAGAACATAAGCTGCCATGAAAAAAGGAATAATTAGTAAAGCATATAAAATATTGCATGATAATTATAAGAATCAATCAGAGGAGCTTAGAAAGGATTGAAAATAGAGACTGGATAAGCAATTCACAAAGATACAATGGGGGTGGGGTATATGTAGATCTCCCAAATATGCAAAACTGTCTAGAAGATTTTAAGATCTTTGCCAGGAAGTGTTTACATAGGTATTTTTATATCCCAAGTAGACTCCAAAGAAATTTTCCTCAGGTGGATAGCAAATGTTGGAGGTGTGACAGGAAAGAAAGAGTTAGCTGGGAACATATTTTTGGGAGTACAGTGAGCTGGCAGACTTTAGGGATTCCCTGTAGACTGCTCTGACAGAGATGCTGAGTGAGCAGATTGGATTGACTGGGAAGATTGTTTTTTTGAGTTATGGTACAGAATCTAAATTGCCTAGACATAGTAAAGCCTTGCTAAGTCTAATTCTGGTGGCTGCCAAAAGCAATTACTAGAAAATGAAAATCAAAGTCTAGACCAACTTTAGTAGAAGTAATATAATAACAACTGGAATTACGATCTTTAGAAAAGGGAAGGAGCAAACTACATAGGAATAATTGGAATTGTGGGAACAATATATGCAGAGTAGGAATGAGGTTTAAGAGGCAGGATTTGAATGAGCCATATAATGCTTAACTGACAATGACTGGATGGATTATAAGTGATGCTTAATGTTTGCATCTATAGTTCTTTCAATGATGTCTGTGATGTATACTATTTGTAACTAAAGTGGTGTCATTTAGCTTGTTTTTCAATTATATAAATGTAAGATTGCCTATGTCATATGTGAAAATTTAATAAAGATGTTTGTTGGAAAAAAATACTAAATATAGATACTGACAGCATGATTATAACATTTTTTTGTACCAAGCTATTGTGTGAATGACAAGTTTTTATATTTGTGTGATATTTAAGAGCTTTTGAATAGAGACTGTGGTAGAGTGAGGATATGGAAATATACCATTTTCCTCAATGTAGTGCGATCTTGGAGTTGGTATATATGATTTGCAGGAGGAGTGGGGGTGCAGTGCAGGGGAGCCTGTCCCATAGTGCCTGTCTTAGGCTGTGGAAGTTGTTAAACCATCCAACATAAAAATCCCTCATTACTACCTAAATGTACTGCTGCTCAATGCTAGGAGTTTAAATAAAAAACTGTACTCCCTGGAGGTGCTCCTCACCCTGGAGAATGCAGATATTTTTGCAGTCATGGAAACATGGTTCAGAACCATGGAAAGCACCCCGGCTATCAAAGGCTACAATGCCTTTCACACATTTTGATCCCCCCTCAGCTAAGGATAAAACAAAGGGAGGATGTGTCTCAGTGTTCATAAAGGACAAGTATACTGCTGGACTATTCCAACAACATGACTCACGTGAGCTGCTCCATGCCAACTAACCATAGGTATGATCCCCTATCATATCCTTGCTAGCTACAGATCCCCTAACATGAGTCTGGAAAACAACACCTCCTACCTAAACCTACTGGAACCTCTTAACATTCAGCCTAATACCATACTTATGGGTGACTTCAACTACCCCAACATAAACTGTGAGACTTATACTACCCATAATTCACTTGCTCAGAGGTTTTTGGACTATGTCAATACAAACACCCTCGGGCAGCTAGTTAGCTCCCCAACTAGTGATGCAAATATTCTAGACTTAGTAGTCATGAACATGGGGGGATGCTGCTCCCTCCCATGCATTAACTCCCCCATGGTAAGGTCTGACCACAAAATGATCTCTTTAAGTATTAAATCTGACCTAGAACCTCCATCAGTCTCTAAACTTGTTAAGAACTTTGCTAAGGCCAGTGACAACTTATTAAACTTCCAAACCCCTCCAAACCTGGATTTGAGTGAGGCCTACTCTGAGCTGTACACAAAAACACTGTACAACCATGTTCATAGAATAGGCAGTACCTGTCTGAGTCAAACCTATGATTACTAGCAAAAATAAACCAACCTGGTTAACCCCTACATAAACAGGCTATTTAACAAAAGGAAAAAAATGCTCTCCAAAGCCAAGAAGGAAAAGACAAAATAGTGCAAAAAGAAACTCCCTAGTCTAAACAAACAAATTAGAGAGCAAGTTAAGTCTGCCAAAGCAAACTGTGAGGCAAAGATACCCTCCTAGGTGAAAGATAACCGTAATGTTTTTTTTAATTATGCTCATAACTGCAGGGGGAAATGCTCAGCAATGTGCTGAGTTAATCATGAACAGCAACACTTATACCCAGCTTGAAACTATAGCAAACTTGCTGGCCAGCAAATTCAGTTCAAATTTCTCCCCTCTATAACCTCCTATCACACCCATAGAAATAACTGCAACCATCCCCCTACCAGTCATTAAGAGGGAACAGGTCCTTACTGTGTTCACTAAAGCCAAAAACACAGCATATATGGGTCCCAATTACATTCCAGAATGTGTCTTAAATAGCTTAAAACAGAATCTATCAGGGCCACTAGAAACCCTATTTTACTACACTTTCCAGAAGGGCTTTGTCCCACAACAGACCCATAAACTTGACCAGTCTTATCTTGAAGGCCATGGGGAGAATTACCATTGACCTGATCAATAATGACATAGGGACTCTCCAAACACTGGACCAGGCACAATTTGGCTTTGTCAAAGGGAGGTTCTGCTTGCTCAATCTGGTGGACATCTCTGAGAAAGTCACAAGGGCGGTGACTGATTGTAAAACAGTACACACCACTTATCTAGACCTGACCAAAAGGTTTTGACACAATCCTACACTTGGGGATCATAGATAAACTTAATGAGTTAGGCATAAACCCCTACATCATAAGATGGATAGCCAACTGACTCACTGAAGTTCATATGCTGTCTGTATAAGTGAATCCACTTCCAGTAAGAAACTTGTTACTAGCAGTATCCCACAGGGATCATTCTTGGGACCCCTCCTGTTTGGTATATACTTCCTTGAAGTGAAGGCCAATGCCTCACTAAGTTCACCAACAACTGTAAGCTGAGAGCAATCACTGAATTCCCAAATGATGCTGACATCCTACAAACAGGTCTAAAAATGACAAACGGCTGGTACCAAAACCATAGTCTTGAGACTAAATACTAAAAAACGTGTAATCATACCCTTCAGTAAATCAGCTATCCCTGCAAACTTTAATATTGATGGCACATCCCTAAAAGTAGACCCAGTGGTGAGGAACCTAGGAACACAGAGAGACAATAACCTAAACTTTAACCACCAGGTAGCTACAATAGTGAGGACATCTTTCTGTGCAGCTCAACTTATAAGTAAACGTATGGCATCAAGATCAAAGGAAGTTATATTGTACTTAGCCCACATCAGAACCATAATAGAGAACAATGCTCCCTTTGGCATGTACCTAACCAGGCACTTACATCAAGTGGAGATGCCCCAAAGGTTTTTCACTAAAAAATAAAAAGCATAAGACACGTATTATGCAAACTGACAAAAGGCCCTATCCCTTTTCTCTGTCTCATATTGTTTATTGAGAGGGGAATTATGCCTGACCTCCAAGGCATTGTCTGAGCATGCCCTGATGAAAATGTTACATATTCACAAGAAAATGTATATGTTGGCTACAGGTTCCAGGGACCTGAACCTTATTTGTGACACTAACAGAATTTGCTGGAGACACAGATTCATATCCTGAAAGGTACCTCATCTATGGAATAAACTTCTCATCTCTGGAAAACAAAGCCTGTTCCTCACTGTCTTCAAAACAAATTTGGATAAATGGATGGGGAACCATAAATTCAATCCCAGGGTACAGCTCATGTCCCTTATGGATAGAGGCACTCTGTATGACTCAGGGCTCCAATACCCAAAGACCCACTACCCTGATACTACCTCATCTCATATCTGGGGAATTAAGATATAATATTGTCATATCCTGGGTATTTGGTATAGGCTCTTGTACCATTAGCTTAATAATCACCTATGAACCAATGGAATAAAGAATTTGGAAAGTCTGAATATCAAATGAGCAAAAAAATGTCAGATGAAGTTCAGAGCTAAGAAATGTAATGTACCTGTAACATTGCCACATAAATGCTGGCATGAATTATCAACTTGTGGAGGATCAGAACTTATGGCAACAGAGCAGGAAAAAGTTAGGTCTTGTTGAACATATCTGGACTGGCCACCAGTAGCAGAGTGAGAGGTTTGTTGGCCCAAAACTAAGTCTTCTGTTCCTGATAGGTGTCCATCAGTCAATGCAGCATAAATTATACCTGACACTGAATTTGAATCTTCTTTCCCACATACTGGGTGAATGTTTTCATGAAGTCTGGAATCAATCACTGTTGATGGGGGAAAAAAAACTGTATTCACTCACTGTTCCACTGCATTTGCAGATTTGTTTGAACACTTCATCTGTTTGGTCATCAATTATGTAGCTCATCAGAGAGCTATTTTCTCTTGAGCCTGCTGAAAAAAAAATCTTGCCTCCTACGTCTTAATTTATGATATCTGTATGATCTGGCTCACCACTGATTACGTCAGCTGTACATTTTATTAAAGTATTCTTGTTTTTCATGTTGAAACTCCTTGCACATTATATCATTCAGGTCTACCCTCCATTCTCTACAAAAAAATTGTGAACATTTGATCAAAAGCCTTTGTGTGTACATTAAATTCAGTAATGATAATAGTTTTCCTCACTCAAGTATTTTGGAATGTGGTTCCAGGTAAGAGGACTGACATAACTGAAATAATGATTAAGCTAGACTCTATGTACCGACACACAAATTGGTTCAGCAATCACCCTTATTTATAGGGAGATGATAAAATGTATTGTTTAGGTTTGTGGATTAAAAAGGCTTCTGTTATGGCAGTTAAGAATTTTTGGAAAGAGATTAAACAAATTGCCAAAATAGAAGCTCTTGATGATGGATATGGATAGTAAGATATGAGCAGTAAAAATGTTTCTAGTCACTTTCGTTTTATATACAGGTCAGAAGTATTATTATCAACCAGAAGAGAAGATGTGGACCATCATTAAGAGTTGAAAGAATTTTTCAGGATGGGGAAGATGGCAAGAGTTAAATGAGATAAGTTATTTCTCTACATAGAGCAAGATGGCTTTGGACTATTGGATTTGAAATGACACTTTAAAGCTATGCAATTAAGGTTGATATACATAATGCAAACAGAAGTTTATGAATCAAAATGGGTAGATATGATGATAATCCTCCTCTTGAATATTATTCTTTATGCATCTTTTTTCCACAAATTCCATTTGTTTTCATGTAAATGGTCAATAAATAGGAGATTGTATGATTGTAGATATAGATTCCTAAGAAGAGTAATAGCAACCATGAATAACGTACATAAAAAAGAGCAGAAATTATTCTAAGAACTAAACACAAATAGAAATCCATTCATTCATCCATCCACAACCCCATTTTCCCATTTTTGCACATGAGGTCAGGGTGTCAGTTCAACATTGACAATCATCTTTAGCCGAGGTTTGCACTGCTGGGCAGCTAGCACTGCCATGGTAGTTCTTCCACAGCACACACTCACATGCACACTCACACCTATGGCCTGTTTAAAGTGTCCAATCCACTTACTGCATTTCTTTGGATGTGGAGGAAACCAGAGAATCCAGAGGATACCCACATGATAGAAATGGAAAAAGGAAATTTTACCAAGAGGGGTGACTGCAAATGGGGCATAGAACATAGGCAACAGGGGCTGGGATTTAATACAGAAAATCAGAGAGGAAGAAAGGTAATGTAAGTATTGAGGGAAAAGTAATAGAGCATAATGAGGTCAAGGGAAAGTAATAGAGCATAATGAGGTCAAGTTAAAGTTTGCACTGCAGGTTAGTGACTGCCTTACATATTATGAACTGATAGCAGAGTATAGGCAAAAGGGTGCTATGGGTGGAGGGGACATAAGAGCACTACAGAAGGAAGAGCTCTGCTTGTATTTTCAGTTGAGTTTAAAACAGAAGCTGCTGGTTAAAAAGAATAATTAGCAGGGCATATAAACAGTTTTATGATAATTATAATAATCAATAAAAAGAGCTTAGAAAAATTGTTTAGAGAGAGAATGGAGAGGCAATATACAAAGGAACAGTTGGAGGACATATGTATGTCTTCTACATATTTCACAAAGCTCTGAAGATTTACTTTTTTGGCATGGAAGTTTTTGTATCGGCGTTTTAATAATCCAAGTAGTTAACAATTACCAGGGGTATGATGGCAAAGAGAGTGGTAACTGGGAACATGTTTAAGAATGTAAAGATTTGGCATGTTTTAAATATTCCTTACAGAGTACTTTGCCAGAAATGTTGGGGGAGAAAAGGGAAATTATTCTTTGGAGCTAAGATACATCTGAATTGCCTATATGCAATAAGACCTTATTGAGTTTAGTGTTAACGGCTGCCAAAATGCAATTATTGGAAAAGTGAAGTCAGAATCTAAATTAATCATGAGTGAAGTATTGATAAGTTGAAAAATAAAAGAAATAGAAGTGGGATCTTCAGAACAGGGAAGAAGTCAATCACATTAAAATAAATGAAACTTGTGGGAAAATGCATACAGAAAAATGCCCAGTAGGAAGAGTAAAAACAGAACACAGGACTTGGAGTGAATGATAATTTAAAAACAATACATACATATAATGCATCAAGCTAATGAAAATGTTTACAATGGTGTGCTTTCTTTTCTGTACCTGCATGTATTCCTATGTCATTTTTGAAAATGTGTGAAGTTAAAGGTACTAAAATAAAAAAAACGAAGTGTAAACTTAGATACATAATCTGAAATACAGTTTGAGTGAACTTTTCTATCTGTCTCATTCTGATGTTACATATTGGAAAGACATAAAAGTACTTTTAACCCCTCTACAATTAATATGTAGCATTTGCAAATTGCTCACCAGACAGAAGAATACTGTTAAGTAAGGGTTCCTATAATATGCCAAGTTATACTACATCACAGCCACCACTGATAACACTAAGACAGCTGCTGACAAAAGACCAATGATCATGGAGACAATAAGCTGTCTTGCCATGTACACCTTCATGCAGACATACCTAAAATTTAATGTAACATTTTTGAAGCACTTAAAAATCTACCTTATGTAATTGAGCCAGGCTATACATAATAACCCTGAGATAAATGTATGCCTACCCACACAGTCATCAAGATTAGTCTTAAAGGTAAGCAAAGCAGTACTCAGTTTTACCTTTGCATTAATGTTGGGATACATTGATAGAGTTAAGAATCTAATCCCCCCACACTTGTTTATTTTTTGGTGTAGATTAGGGTTCCTAGTGAAGGTGTTTCAAAAGGGGAGATGACAAGAATCAAACTATGGACTATAGGAAATAGCTCACTAATAGTCCACAGCTTCATTCCTCCACTGCCTGTCAGACCAAATGATTTATGAAGGTTAATGAGAGGCCAGGGATAGTGCAGATGGCCACTGTAAGATACAAAGAAATGAAAGTGTCTACATTTGAACAGAACTTACAGGTACAATCATATATTTCAATGTGTTTTTAAAGGTGTAGATAGCTTTCAATTGACTCAGTTGTGTGATCAGTAATGTTTGTCTATGGGATAATTGTCCAGGAAGATAAAAGCTGTGAAATCCCAGGGATTTCTGTTTTCTTGAGGATGCATGTGCCTTTTATTTGCTTTCTTTTTGTTCCTCCAGCTGTGTTGGGAAGGTGGACACAATCTATGATTATATAATCTGGTTTGTGCCAAGACTTGGGCCAAATGGAAGCAGAAATTGTTTCTTTGATCCAAGAACCATTAGCCATCCATATTCCAAAATGGCAGTTTATGCTATCCAGAACAGCTTGGGATTCTTTTCTAAGCCTAACTTCCTCTTGTGTTGACATTATTATGTGATACTGAGTGATAATGCAGAGTAAGTTTGAGATCCCCAGGTCCATACAACAGTCCCTTCTTTCTCAGTAGTCCTGCCCCCATCCTGGCATCCTCTCTCTGAACTCCACTCAGGAGACATCCATCAGGCTTTTTTCCATTCCACCAGCATAGGCAGCTCATCTTCCATGATGAGCCATCAAGTACCTGAGCCACTAATCAAACTCAGGTCACCTGGGTCATAGTCAGTGTTTTATTCTTGTACGCACTGCAGTAACCTTGGCAGTGATACAGATAGGTAGTAGGGGTGAAAGATGAGCAGCCCTCACATACACATTGGGAGGGGAAGCGTGCTTGCAATCCAAAAAAAAAAACATTTTTAATACTTTTTGTAATTCAAAGTTGCTTACATTCAAATGATGTCACTATTCTGTAGTTATAGCTTTGATTGTCAATCACAACACAGTAACTAATAATAAACGCAATATTTATGTTGAATATTCTAAAATAGGTTTGATTTTTTGATATTCCAAAATTCTAAAAACATTTTACTGCACCACAATCCAGACTGATTGCATCTGCTAGGGTCTTGAAGACTGTATATGTTTGTAGAAGGAAAATCGAGCAAAAATATATTGAAAGTGCCATAATATGTTAAAGATTCACAAATCTTTCTGTTTAAATTAAAAACACTCATCAGGATGATTTTATTTTGATTATATTATCTATTGCTGCCATGCATAACTCATTTGCACAGGTTCAATAAGTTTAAATGTTTATATTTATGTTATAATGTTAAATTGATTAGCGGCATGCAAGATTTGATATTAACTGGCAACTTCTTTTCATGCAATAGGAAATGTTTCCAACATGTAAGAGGAGTTGTGAATAGGACATTTATGGCTCTTACTTTCATAAACCTATTACTTCTAGAGTAAATTTTGTAATTTCATTAACATTTATGTGAGTTTTTTTGACAGAGTATTTCCTAGATTTTATTGATTATAAACTATCCAGGAAACTGGACTAAATGTGAAATTGTGTTCTAAATATTAGTAGGCACATAGCCAGTATTACAAGACTATTTCTTTTAATGCAGTTCATAAACCGATTTTCTGTAACAACTATTTTTATTTATTTATTATTTGTTTACTGTGAATGTCTGGCTTGGAATGAAGCCAATTTTCAGTGGAGGACCAGAGAGAAACACTCCAGATGTATGCCTTTGTAACGTGAGAGGAAACTGGAGCACCCAGAGGAAATCCACACGAATACAGGGAGGACATGCAGACAGAGGATATGCACAGATAAGGTGCCCAAGGTGAGAATTTAACTGGATAATATCTTGCTGTGAGGCGACAATGCTTCTGCTGCACCACTGCGGCATCCATTATTTAAGTGCTGACAATGGCTACCTTAACTTCATTAAGGATAATGTAATAAAGAGACAAGCAATATGCTTCTCTTTATTAACTGCTTCTAATGACATTGTAATATAGAACTGAACAATCTAAAAGAAACTACTGGCCATGAACATGTTTGTTGTGCTGGAAATGAGGGTCAACTAAAAATTCCTCTGGCCTTTGTCTTAGATTTTTCTCAAAGACTTATCCTGATATCAGTCAAGGAATACTCCGACGACTGACCAGACTGCTGAGGATCTTGCATGTCACCTATCTGTCTGCTGTACTTGATCCTTCTGTTTACTTTTATGTCTACCTACTAATCTCTCATTTCTGCCCCACCTCTCAGTCAGCATAGAAGTCTATTCTTGCTTTCTTTTATGAAGTATTTATTCAGTATCTTTGCCTTTCACAGTATTCTGTGATCTCCATTTGATCTTTTCACAACCTTGTCAGTTCTGTCCCTCCTGTTCTTCTGTCAAGTTATGTGCCTAGAAATTGCCTTATTTAGTATTTGAGCCCTTGTTTTAACTCCTTTCTGGTTTAGCATTTCCTGCTCTTACTAAATCTGTTGCCTTTTTACTAACCTCTTTCTACTATACCTTTTTTCTATCTCTTATAAGCCTTAACTTTTGCACTAATTGCTGTCCCCAGATACTTGTGCAGCCACATTAATGCTCTACTCTTTTTTTTTTTGGCCTCTTCTTCACTCTGGTGTTCAACACCCCATGTATGACATTACTGACTATTTTACAGTGTTTACTCTCTCTGTTCTGCTGTTCTTTTTAAATATTGCACCATCTTTGTTGTCTTTTTATTCTTACCCTTCCAACATGTTAAACTACACAGTGTCATGATCAATGCTTGTGAACAGTTCCTTAATCTGGGAATCTGTGACATCTTCAACACAGATTAGAAGTATATTTAGAAGTCTAACCTTTCTGGTACAGATCTGTACCAGCTGGCTGAATCATGTATGGTCTAAGACCTTAATAATCTCACCTTTCCTCTCTACCCTGCAACTCATGCCTATACAAAATAGATAAAATAAGAATACATTACAATGAGCACATTTGCTTTCACTCAATCATCATCCCCAATTCATACTTAGAAATAACTGCAACAACACCATTCTTAGTGATACTGAGAAAACATCCTTTGATCTATCACTAGATTACATATTAAACTTCTGAAAATATACTGACAGAAATTAACATATTAAGTCAACCAAAACCACACTGCCAGATATCTCATTTCTACTGGCAGAAGCATAACATGTTGTGTTACAAGAAACATTATAATTCCCAAACTAGATCATGGTTTCCCCTTGTGCTACTCCATTCTTGCCACAATAAGCATAAACGTAAAACAACCAAAAACATTGCTATTAGATTTGTCTTCCTAAGTGATGTACATAATCACTACTTGTACAGGACTCCAGCTGGCTATGTATACAGCATAATGCTAGCTTTCTGCTAGCAACACTAATGTTTAAAATCATTACCCTTAGATTCTACCATCCACTCACAGTAAAAATCCCGGTCTGATGACAAACATATCCACTGAGAAGTAACCAATATGAAATCTCCATAAAGGTTATATGGAGCTTCAAACTTGCAGTAGGTGAAAAAGCCTCTCTAAACTGTGCCCAGCAACATGGAATCATCTCCCAAATGAAGATAGAAAGCAAGCAACATTAGACAGCTTCAAAAATAGCCTAAAAGAACAGCTTAAAGAAGAGAAATGCAAGTATTTTCAGGATACTGATTAGCTCATAGCTTACAGTTATTGCCTTGTCTTACTACTAAGAACAAGTCAGTCATGATCTACTTCTGAGCAGCACACAGACTAGTATAGCTTTTTTGTCCTAATTCTGTACCTGTATCTTCTTGTGTATTATAGTGTCATAGATCCATACTTGCCTGTTGACCAATGGACCATTTGTAACATAGCCAACCATCCCAAACATTTATCAGACCACACCTTTTTCACAAGGGCTAAAGTGACCACGTTGTGTGAGTGCTATAGGGCTAAAATGGGTCCTGTAGTTACTGTACTTTACTCTTAAGGGGAGTCTATTCCATAAAAGAAGTATTCTCTGTGAAAGATGCTTATCCCTCCAACAAGTCCTACTTATATTTTTGTGGCTGTTTAGTATTTTTGAGCAGGTATTTAGGGTGGTGTTTGTTTTGCATATGTGTAAGATGTCACAAATTACAATATTTTCCAGTGTCTGCAGGCAAGGCAGAGATCTCCTCTCAATTGTTGGTATGAAACAGAAAAGGAAGTGCCAGGATAATTTAAGAAGGGTGTGCCCTTTACTTTTTTGTTAAGGAAACACTCTGATCTCTAGATCTGTGTTATGCCTATCCAAGGAGATAGCAATGGGAGCATTATATTCACTTTTTTATATAGGAGGGGACCAATGACTTCTGTTGATTTAGGAGATATGTCTCTTGTGAGTAGTCTGTCTATAAAAGGATTATTTTCATCAACAGTGGTCACATGGTGATCAAGTGGTATTTTATTATCAATGAAGGTGCTCAAGTCCCAATGGACAGAATCAGTTTTGGGGGAGTTATGCCTATGTGATTTAGTACCCAGGTTTCAAAACAAACATAAAGCTGTATTTGGCATTTAGTTTGAAGCTATTGTCCAAGTTAAGCCCTCATAGAAAATATGTAGGCCATCTGGGATATTTATGCAGTTTGCAGTCATCAGTAAACATCTTCAACCACAAGTGTTTAGTGCTTGCTGTACATCAGAGAATTAGAAAAAAGAGGAATGGTCCCCGGACTGATTCCTTGTGGACACTGCTGGTAATCATTAATTTAGTGTGCATGTAACACTAACATACTGGGTTCTTTCACTGAGCCAGCTTTCTATCCAAAGGCTAGCACAGGGTTATACTTTAATTGTATTAGCTTATCAATGATGCCTAAATATGGAATGATATCAAAGGCATTGACCATATCCAGGTATCCAGTATGAAATGGTTTACTCAAGTCTAATGCCTTAGTGACTTGTTCAGAACAGTCCCCCAGGGTCTAGAAGCAGGATCTGCCTCTAACAAATCCAAATTAGTTTGGATCAAGGTTTTGATGATTGCTTATTCTCTTGTTTATGAAGCTAATAACAGTGCTCTACATTATCATACGATTAAGACTAGTGTGGTTGACAGGTCTATAGTTGCACAGGTCAGTCATGGATCTCCTATTGTAGAGTGGGATGACTACAGCATTTCTCCATACCTTCAGCAAAATCCAGAGGAGTTGCTGAGATTGAATAGATGTAATATAGAGTCAACTAAGCAGTGCTTAGGACTGACATTGTTAGGGTTCTTGGAGTTAGTGCTTCTAGCCTTGAAGTGAGCATTTAGGACTTGCTAAGGGGTGATATGTGAGAAGCGTGGGCATGCTAATATACTCTGAGCATTTTGGGAGACAAATGGAGTAAAATGTGAGCCAGTATGTTGGTAACGTATTCAGGGAACAACAATGCAATGTTATTTTGTATCAGCTCAGAACCTTGTTGGTTATTATTCCTTAGGTTCCTGAAATACTTCAAAAAAGCTTTGTGGTTTTCCTCAGCATAGGTGGCGAAAAACAATTCATACTTTCTCTTGGATGATTTCATTTTATTAAGTTCTTTATTGATTGTTCTTAAATATAGCACTGTAAATAAGTCTTATGGTAAAAGAAACCTCAACGCTACCTTGAAGATGGTTGTAGAATTTATCTGCATGTGAAAATTACAGATATATGAAGCAGGGTATCTAGGTGAGGATGGCGGTTGAATTTCATTTGGTCATCAGTTACCTGGATTAGATTTGCCTTAGAATATTCCCCAAAGATGGAGATTTTTTTTTAAGTGAATCAGGGGTCACACCTAATGTGAATCCTACTGCACAATGATCAGCTTTGAATATTGACATGGTGCTAACTGTGGGTTCTGAACATGGGGGGTTATATATTTATCAGTGTAATGTCTAACATATAGAGCATCTTGTTAGGATTTTGATTCACTGGTCAAAGAAGTTGGCATTAATGAAATCTAGGAATCTCTGTACATACTTGTTTGTTATGGTGTAGGTTTCCCATTAATTGAAGTCACTCAAGAGTATATTGTTAGGTCCTTTGGTGAAGGAAATCAGTTTAAAATATACTGTATGGTGTGCTGTTGACATAGATGGAATACAGTAGCTGGCTACTATGTGCTTCTGGATTTTATCATGAAAGAACGTGAAGGAGTTCTAGGTCATTTTTCCTGCATTACAAACCTGGAGTTAAAATGGTACTTTAGAAACACAGATATACCCCCACCACCTACAACATCTAAATCAATGGTGAATCTGAAGGAGCAGTAAGCATTAAAACTGTGCACTACAGCTGGTGCTTCCACTGTTCTGAAACCTTCTTTCAGTAACAATGCATATATCAATATTGTCAAGGGTTAGGAATTCCTGTAAGAGTGCAACTTTTTGTTTAGGCTTCTAGCATTGAACAGCACAGTTTTCCTATAATTTTGATTGTGGCTGGCTATAAGGGTAGTTTAAGGTACATAATCTTGCTAAAAAAGCTCTGTGGGAGAAAATAAAAGTCTAAACCAATATACAGAAGCCTTGAGAAGAGAGAGAGATAGACCATTGCCAGCAAAGCAGCTGGTTTTGTCAACCACCTTATCCCTGGCTGATGAACACTGGATCCCTCGAGTATGACACCAGTAGTTAAGCCAATAAAGTCAGTTACCTTTGGTTTGTATTGCACCATAATTCTTGGGAATGGCAGAATAGTGCTTAATACTATTCACACTCCTTTCCAGATGCACATTCAGAGTGCTCCAGAATATCACTCTTCATATGATCCAAGCAGTTTATTCTCAAGTCATTCACTCCCGGTGCACAATGATTAGGTCATATGCTTACCTGGGATGAAGGAATTTGAGGGTTTTAGCAATGTTACATATCATGACACCTGACCAGCAATTAGCTGGTACCATGTCTTTGCTCAGCCTGGTGAGTGAGGCATCAATGTGCCTAACTATGCAGCCTCCTAGAACCAGGACATTGCTAGATGAACTAGTATGGTCTTGTTGTTAAAAGTCTTGTGCATTCTAGCTATGTGACCTCTGTTAGTGTCTGTATTTTATATAGTGTCAGACTGAGTTGTATGTTAGATGCTGGGTTGCATACAGGAAGGAAATTTGAAGCTTTAGGCTGATGCCTATTGTATGATGTCCTAAAAAGCTTTGGTAAAGATTTTAAAATGGTATAAGCATAATATGGCTAGAGTTAGTAGTCTGTGGATGCTCTAAAGTTCATAGGTTCATAGGCATTTACTAGGCTAATGACCACTAAGTCCTTTTTAAGCCTAGCCATGCATTCCAAATCTCTGCCAAGTTCTGATACCCTTGATAAGCGTAAGCAGAGGCTTGGGAGATGAAATATTTACAAACCGGGGCCTGGGAGAGAAACCATTTACAGGTTGCCTGTGTCCATTGGAGACATAGGTACCAAACCAGGGATGAATTTCCTGTTCCCCAGCCAATTGTCCAAGTTGCACTTGAATTGGGTTAGGGAGGAACTCTGATTCACATGGATTGGGAGCCTGTTCCAGAGATGGGATAGTCTCTGGGATACATACCTGTGTCTCCAGCAGGTCCTATTTATATCACAGGCAAGGTTTAAGTCTTTAGAATGCATAATTCTGGTGTTGTTTGTTTTGTGGATATGCAGGAGGTTTATCAGAGTAGAGTCTGACAATGCCCTGCATGCCAAGCATAGATCTCCCCTCAACAGCCTGTAGGAAACATAATACAGGATGGGTTCTTGCGGCGGTTTGCAAAGGATATGTTATTTACACCCTGTATTATTTTTGTGAGAAACCTCTGTGGACATTCAAATTGTTGGATATGCCTGGTTAGGTACATACCAAAGGCAGCATTCTACTCAATGACAGGTCTGATGAATGCAGAATACAGTGGAACAATGACTTCCTTGGACTTAGATGCCATACCTTTGTTTATAAGTTGTACAACATAGAATGACTTCCTCACAATTACAGACATGTGATGGTCAAAGGTTAGATTACTGTCTATGTGTGTCCCCAAGTTAATATCTGCTGGGTCAACTCTAAGGAGTGTGTTGTCAATACCAGGAGTAGATGACTTACTGAATGATACTATTATGGATTTCTTGGCATTTAGTTTTAGTTCTGAGTGTGTCATCCCTTCCTGGAGAACATTTGTGTTGGTGTTGGATTGAAAGCCAGCTCCTAAATTGTAATCATCTGCAAATGTAGTCAATCAGAGAACACTGACATTGGCCTTGACTTCAGAGAAGTAAATGCCAAAAAGGAGTGGTCCAAGGACCGAACCTTGAAGGACTCCACTTGTGATTGGCCTCTTTGCAGAGGTGGACTCCCTAGTTAAAACTTCTTGGGACCTGTCTCTGAGCCAGTTGGCTATCCACTGGGTGACATACTGGTTTTTACCTAACCTCTTGAGTTTGTTAACAATGCCTGAGTGGGGTATTGTGTAAAATGCCTTGTCTGGGTCAAGATAGGCAGTGTGAACCATTTTTCCCTCATCCAGTGCTTTGGTGACCTTCTCAAAGAAGTACACCAGGCTGAGTAGGAATGATCTGCCTTTGATGAGACCAAACTGGGTTGGGGCCAGTCTCTGGAGGTTTACTATATCATTATTGATCATTCCCATGATAATTCTTTCTATGGCTTTGCATAGAAGACTAGTAAGACTTATGGGTCTGTAGTTTCCAGATTCTGTCAGTGGCCCACCATTGTGCAGTGGGCAAGTGAAAGTGGAGGTAAGACACTATTGAGCTCATTGCATATAGCTGACTGAGATAGGGAAGCCTACAGTTCAATATTCATAGCTAAGAGGATGCTTAAACTCAGCACAAGCAGTTTGAACAATGCAGAAATGGTTAAGTGACTCAGCTATGTTATAATAATACCCTTTAGTAGAAGAAGAGAGAATGTTATTACACATACAACATGCAATGGAAATACTACTAATATCATATATCTATGCACTGCACAGTAAGTCGAACAGAAGAAATGATCCAAATAAAAAAATAGGGATAATCTGAAGGCCAGCTGTTATAGGCCACTCAGAACCAGTATCAATCAGTCTTTCACTTAGATAGCTCATTATACATGGTCTGCATTTGCATAATACTGTATATTTGCACTTGTACTACTTGTTGCAATATACATGATTTGTACTAGTATAATGTTGTACTTTTATGTTTTTTACTATCATGTCTTTTATATACATTTGTACACGTGCTCATATGTGCTTAGGTTGTTTCTGAACAGGCGTAATTGACCATTCCATGCATTTGGTTACCAAATAGTATGAATAAGGAAAAGAACAAGGCAACACAGTTTGTATAGAAATGCAGAGCTAAAACCAATAGAAGGAAGTAGGTACAGATGCTATAAAAGGAACTAGAATGTGGCTGTGGTTAGACAGCAAAAAGTTCATGTTTGTTATCATAAAGCAGACCCAATCATATAGCTTGAGAAACCAAAACTGTAGGAATTGGCAGACGTGAGGGTGAGCATTCAAAAACACAGAACTAACCATTAACAGTTTACTTACACACCTTAAAATTGTCTGCAGAATATTTAATCTTCTTACCCTGGATGCCAGAAGCCCTATTGCTCTCAATATATTAATACTCAGGCTTGAATATGGCCTACCCTTCATTACACTGTTCAGTGTCTTCAGAATACACCTGTACCAAAGACAGCAGATATATTACCAAACCTCATTCATCTGTGTATTAGACATGAACATCATTGCATCACACTAAGTAAATACAAGTGACATCACAGCAAGTGCATCGCTATTACTAAATACACATTAATATTACTGTATTACAGATGCTGCCCACTGATACAAAATATGCTGATTCTCAGAAGGCCTATACTGTTCGAAGAATTGTAAGAATCCCACTAATTAGGCCCTGTTTCAAACTATCCATCACTGAAAAGAGCTTTAAGCAACACAAGCCTGGGGATCACTATCACATATAATACCAGATAAACTGATGATATACTACAGTTCAGGCAGAAATGAAGAGATCATACATGCAAAGAAAATGCATGTATTCATTTTAAAGAGCCTGGAGAAGCAACATATACCACTGCTCTTCAGGTATGTGTACATCTAAAACCATAAATGATAGGTTGTTGCATTGCAACTTTCGGCTTTTAGGGGTCACCACAGCGGAACTCTGGTCCGCTAATGATTGGTAGGTAATCAGTTCAAATTTATCCTTTGTTTCACACTACTCATTCAGAACTTTTTGGGAAGAAAATGTGCGTTGTAAATATGTTTTGTGAAAAGTATTCACGGTGATCCCCCCTTACTGCATTATTTCAAAGTATGTATACTACTACAATATATGTAATGTATATGAGCTAAATGTTAGTGGGTTCTTGCAAATTCTGTTTTCTTACAAATGTAACTTATATTATTTGTGAAGATTGTTTTTGTGTCTTTGATTTTTGGTGCAGTTTGTTGCTGAGAAAGGTCCAGTTCATGACACGTCACTTACACAGTTATCCAATACAATATATAAATAAAGAAACTTGATGTAAGACTCAAGAAGTCAGCAGAGACTTTTAAGAAGCCATTGGCACAGATAATGAAACCAAAACAGAAGAACAGGACACCTAAGTAAGGAGCCTTAAAACAAAATGAGTACTTAAAGTGAGGTAAACAGGAGATTGCAGAGTCCTGTGCCAAGTTCTGCTACTGACAAGCAGAAAGTTCAAATAAAGTCTAATATTCAGCAGCAGACACCTATTAGCCAAGAAAGAAAAAAATGATGATAAAATGTTCTGAAATCCCGTTTCCTTTGTGAGGGCAATAGACAGAAGGAATATAAAATCACTTGAGAGGCCTGTATTGATAGCAGAAATAATAAAGGAGAATGTGACCTTAATTTAGTACTAATCCTTGAAGAAGAAGATGTAAAATAATCTATAGTATGAGTATTTTGTGGGGAAGAAGGTATACCTTCTACCTTGAGAAAAATCTCTGAAGACATTATCTCAGATTTAGGGGTACATGCAAATAAGGTACATAAAGTTTAAAAGACCACAGTCAGAAGATAATTTTCATGGAGCAAGAGAATCTTATTCAGACAGATGTATCAATTTCTGACAAAAAAACAGCATATATGCAAATATTTGATCACGTAAATAATTACAACTCTGTGTGTGATGCTCAACATGCATTTAGAAAAGATTTTAGCACTACCACCATCCCCATACACAGTGCCACAGACACTATCTATAACCACATGAACAGATCTAAACTAACAATGTGTTCCTTCACAGACATGACTAAGGCATTTAAAAGTATGAATCACAACCTGCCTCATGCAACACTAGAGCACTGTCGAAAACCAGCATACACTGCAAGAGTCTGATAGTCATAAATTTAATAAAAAGATGTTTAACTCTTTTGTCAGTGTGGAATAAAGACTTTCATCACAGCAATAAAAGTAAAATAATCACTCATTTAAATATTTTGACATTCCTCACTTGATCAGCTGTAGCAAACAGATTTTAAAGTGCAAGTGCAGAGAAATGAAACAGCACTAGATATACACACTAGATAAATAAATAAATGTTTGCAAAAAGGACAAATAATCAAAATATAAATATTACATTAGTAAGTTATATCATGCAAACTCATCCCTGAATATTCCTATTTAAAAAAAAATATATATGTATATATATATATATATATATATATATATATATATATATATATATATATATGTTCCCTAAGTTAGGCTGACAGCACGAAAGATCGACACTCAAAACACCGATGCCAGAAGAACAACAAAGCAGATGACAGACAAGTCGTAATCCTGAGGGACTTAGGGTTAGGGTGCGGGTAAGGTAAGTGTGCAACAGTGAGGGACTTAGGGTTAGGGTGTGGGTAAGGTAAGTATGCGATAGTGAAGGACTTAGGGTTAGGGTGCGGGTAAAGTGAGTGTGAGATAGTTAGGGATCTTAGGGTTAGGGAGCGGGTAAGATGAGTGTGCGATAGTTATAGTTACGGACCTTAGGGTTAGGGTTTGGGTTAAGGTTAGTGCATAGATAGTTTTGTGTAAGGTGTAGTGTAGGTTTTTAGGTTGTTGGTGTGCTTGTGCTGTGTGTGTTGTGTGTAACAGTGAAAGTTTTGTTTTGTTAAGTGTCGGGATTGTGGTGTGTTGGGCATGTGAACTTTCGTGTTTTGGAGGTTTCGTTCTTCTGCCGTCAGTGTTTTGAGTGTCGATCTTCCGAGCTGTCAGTCTAAAGTAGGGAATCCATATATATAAATATATATATATATATATATATATATATATATATATATATATATAACTTACAAGCATGCATTTTAAGAATACTGCTAATGGGTATGACTTTATTAAGACCTGGAGCTTCACCTGCATTGAGCAGAATTTGCCAGATGAGCTTATGATATTCTGTCCTGAACTCCCATAGGCCTTCACAGGATTGTTGGGAACCTATTCAAGAATATTAAATAAAAATTTCTTGTGTTGGTGACAATTGAGGGTATGTTTATATAATGAATTATTCTCATTATTTTTAGTAATGTTATAATTGTGCTCATAAATCCTTCTGTGTAAAGTATGTTCAGTTTTACCTATATTAAATAAATGTCAAAAATTGAAGAAGTCCAAACATATTACTCCTCTTGAGTCAAAAATTGTCTGCATGTTGAAATTTAAACATGTTCTACACAACTGAAATGTAATTCATCCCCTACATAAATAAATACACTGAGAGCATGTCCCACCCTTCATAGTTCCTTTGTGATGATGAGATGCATTATCAAGTATTAGAGGTATTGTTTCAAGTCTATCTTTGATATTCCTACCTTTTTGGTATATGGAACACGGATCACAGACCCACACCCACAACCTGTGATACTATGTGTACACTTAATGTAACTTTTCTGAGTGAATAGACAGCAAAGCAATGTGGCATGACTGTTTTTGAATTCAGAAAGTATTTACAAAGTGTACACTATTTGTAGACTTTCTAGTAATCTTTATGAATCTGGCCTAGTGTCCTTCCACAATGAAAAAATAATCCAAAAATCCAGGGTTATGCCAAAACTAGAAGCATAGATAGTTAAAAATTAACTGCTGCTCCCAATACCACATTATCAAATCAAACTCACATATAGGGGTGAACAAGCCACTCCACTAGTTTTCTGGAAAAAAATCTGCTTCAACATAAAAGAAATGTTGGATAAAAGTGTTTCCACGAATGTCACCAAAACACTGATGTCACTGTTTGTTAAAAGGTCACACTCTCTGAATCATTCCAAGCCAATGGAATGTGGAGTAATTGAGAAGAGGACCACAACCTCTACTGCTCTACTGTAACTAATGTTAAATCTACAGTAAACATGTCATTACTAATACTCTTATGAAACTCCCATGAATCTTTCACCATATAGGGATATTTCAGTTAAAATGTCTTAGCTAACTTGTCATGTTTTCTTCTATGTTTTTTATGCTTGTAAAGCTTCTCGTATACAAATGTTTGTTTACACCTTACTTCTGCTTTCCCTGTATATTAGCTGTTGTACTGCTCCTTTTGTTTGTTAATTTTATGCTAAATGTCATTTTTTGCTTTGTCATATTTTTTGCTACACTGTTTTTTTTTTTTTGCAGCTTTTCTCCCTGGGTCTCTGCTAAAAATGGGTTTCTAAACCAGTCAGAAAAAAAATCCAAATCTAATTCCTGTCTCTCAGACTGATCATCACTATCTGAGAGATATGAGTTATTTTTCTTTTAAGATTCTGGGAAGAGTCAGAACTTAAAGACTGAAAGGCTTGAAATATTGCCCTTAGCAAAATATGGCCTTATCTTCCCTGTCTTACTATGTGAAACAGGAGAAGAAAAATGCCTAACCTTCTTTTGTTTTCCTGGAAGATGCCACAGAAAATGACAGACTTGAAGATAGGTCCCTTCCTTTCCCTGGGAATCCAACTCCTTAGGACAGCTTCATAGCAAACCATCAATTCCCTCCTCTGACACAGTAGTGGTGGCTTGGCAGAAGAGGACAGCGCAACAACCACAGAGGACTTGCCAGTTCCCCAGTACTTAGCAAATTCTAAAACAGCAACACAACACTTTGATGCAAAAGTTTTAATGGCCATCCCCAAAACCTCAAGTTCTAGCTCCTACCTATAACTCCTAACAAAACAAAAAAGATGATCTCACAAAAAGTGATATTTTGGAGGGAATTTCCCAACAAGAAATCCTGACTAAAAGTGTAAGTTGTCAGGCAATATTTTAGTGACAATTTTGAAAAATCTCAGTCCTTGTCTTAATTAATACTTTTTGAAAGAAAATGTAAACTTTTCTTCATTAAAAACTGATAAAGAAAAAAGTTTCCCCCAAATAAAGTACTTATATTTCCTGTCATGGTGACGTGCAAACCTATGATTGATCACTTGAGGCCGCAGGGAGAGCTCATTTCTATAACAAGAAAGATCTGAAAGTTTGGATCCCTAGCCATTGAATTTTTGACATTCTCATTGAACTGTACCGTTGTTAAGGAACATGAAGCATGCCCTGACGTTTTGGAAGATGGTCAATTGTCATATCCTTTTACACTTTTTTGTTCCCCTTGCAAATTGATAAAAATAGCCCAGCCCCTAGTGCCCCAAGTCCATGCAGAGTCTACCAGCTTGTCTGCTACCATCCTCCTCCAACTTGTTCTAATATCACTGGTACTGCTTGTGAATCCTAAGTATGTCCTGGGGGCATGGCAATCTCTGCTTCCATCTGGGCAGGTCTTTTATTTTTTCTATCCAGTTCCCTGCCCCAATGCCCATACGCATTGATTTTACATTCAAGGGCAACTCCTCTCTTTAAAACATGCCTCCCCTAAGGGTGCATCAGAGATGAATGCCCTCCTGCCCTGGCAAGCTCATTCCTCCCTATCACTACATCTATTACCAAAGTCTCTAAATGAACCCGAGAAGACTAGGCCATAGTCAGAGCTTTAGTCCACTACATCATGGGAGCAGCCACCGATTGTCATATCCTTGGCAGCCTATTACCCATATGGCTTAGGATACTGCATAAGTGATCTAATGATGAAAATCTTTAGGTTATCTTTGCCAGTGAAGAACTATAAAGATAGGCCTACTGGAGTCTAACTTTGCTTTGTAAGGTCTCTCTAAGTATCATGCATTGTTTTAGCAAGCTGTTTTGACAGAACCCTGTGTGAAGTAAACACTGGGTCTGTTTAGAAACACTGAATGTGTCCTGAAATATTGCATAGTTTGAATATGTAAAAGAGAAAGAGTTTGATACAATACCTTACTGAGAACTGCAGACTGAACTTTTTGCTTAAATTACATTTTTTTTTTGTTGAGCTTTATTGTAAATAAAGTTAGGGGTTGGTATAGTAGTTAAGATGTTTATTTCACTGACAAAAGGTACAGGGTTTGATTCTCACCTTTGAAAGGGTAATTGATTAGGCTTAAAATGGCCCACAAGGATAGCTACCCTAGTACTTACCTAAGAACCTATTAATAAATATGAACTTTATACTAAAAAGCTAGCTTAAGTTATTCATTTAATTGTTATAAGTAAAGCCTTATGCTAGTAAACATATGAGATCATAGAGCTGTTTGTGATCAAATTGCAAAATGGTAAATACATCTATCAATATACCACTCAGCAAAACCTGAGAGTACTCTTTCATGCAGGCCATACAGAGAGTCAAGATCATGGCACCTTGCTATTCGCAGTCAGTGCATCATGATTTGATGACTTGTGTTCAATAGTTGTGAGTCAACTGCAATCCATTCAACCAAATGCAATGCAAACTGGTGTGTGTGTGTGTGTGTGTGTGTGTGTGTGTGTGTGTGTGTGTGTGTGTGTGTGTGTGTGTGTGTGTGCATATGTGTAGGTATGTATGTATGTACATACAGAGTCCTTCACTTTATTGAATACTAATTCATCAAATCTGTAATTGAAGAAAGGTAAACCATGGAAAGAAATCTGTCAACAACAAAAAAAGAATCAATTAGTGTGTCCCTCCTTGAACAACCCATACACACTTAAGTCACAGGTTACAAACACACACACACACACACACACACACACACACACACACACACACACACACACACACACACACACACACACACAAAACACACATATCAGACATCATTTTATTGCATCTCATCATGGTGGTCCTATCTTGTTTGTTTTTATGCATATCAAACATACAAACTATCAAAAGTTCTAATCATCGGGGGATCTGTAGTCAGGATGCTGACAGGCTAGCAGCACAGTTTTCTTGCTCTGCTACTCTATTTCTATTTCTGACAAGAAACTTTATTTTTTATAATATTCTGAACAACTTTTTTTTATAAAATCAGTTACCTGATACTACATAGAAGGATATTATCTAAAAAAATTAAATATTTGAATTTTTTTCTGTCAGATTATTAATTTGAAAGGTCTGTACCAGTAGCTATGAAATGAGTCATCTAACAATCTCTCAGGACTTGCCTTTAAAGAACTCCAATCTGTTCTTTCTAACATACAAGAACTTTCTTTAAAAATGGACATAATGGATAACAAACTTGACAGCTTTAAGGAAAACTGTACCAAACAGATGGAACAGACAGAAGAGATTTTAAAACAATAGAAAACTCAGATATCTGGAAATGAAGATGCCCTTAATGACAGAGAGAGCTGAGTATCTGAAGATGAAAGCAACATTGAATTTCTGCTGCAACAGAATACTTTATTAGTAAACAAAACTGATGACTTGGAGAACAGATCCAGGAGAAATAACATTCATATTTTGCCCGAAAAAAAATAGAAGGAGAAAATTTGGTCAATTTTCTTACTGCCTGGCTTCCTAAGACTCTGAATTTATCTGAAGCTATTTTGTATGGTATAGAAAGAGCACACAGGTCTCTAGTTTCTACTTCATCAAAAGCTACCTCTTCATTGAGATCAGCTATTGTTAAGTTCTTCTCATCTCAAGACAAGGAACTAATACATAAAACAGCCTGGTCTACATCTCCTATTAAAATGGATGACAAACTAATAAGATTTGATAATGTCTCTTCCAATGCTATGATGACCTAAAGGAAAAGTTTTTTGCCTCTTATAAAAGAACTTAAAAAAGACAGTTTAAGGTGCATTTACTCTTTCCTGTCAGGCTGAAAATATTCCTTCCAGATTAAATTAGACAGTTTGAAGGCCTAGACTCTGCACTGTCATTTTTAAAAACAAACAAAAAAATTATAGACCAAACTGAAGATATGGACTGGAATACTAGTTCTTTGAAGAGACAAGCAGAAGTAAATACCTGGAAATCAAATGAGAAGAAAAAGAAACTAAAGGAGAAATTACTCTTAGCTATAGTATACCATTGATGTTAACTGTTTTAATAACAAAAATGATTTTTCCATGACAAAGTTTACCAATTCATTTAATGGAGATATAGGTGAAAGGAAGAAAACAGGGATTCACTTCTCTATAAGGTAAATCAATTTCATTTTTTCTTTTCCTATATGTATTGCTAAGCTAATATTATATATTTTATTTTTCATATTATGAACATGTCTTGGCTTAATAAGTATTAAGAAATTAAATATTTAACTAATAATAAGCTTTCTTTACATATATCCTAGTTTTCTTTATTCATATATGTGCCACATTTCTAAATTGATAGCTCATGATAACACAATCAAATAGCAAGTTGCTCACAGTACATTAAATAAGTGCTTTGTGAATGGTCTGAATGTTTATGGTGTTTTTAACTTTTAACTCATAATTCACATGACATGGTTGATTGGAATATGTGAGGTGTTGTATATATGAAATTTGGATGTGCTTTTTCTAAGAGATATCAGATTGTTGTGCTGTTTATGAGTGGTTCTTTACTAATATAGTGATAAATTGGTGGGTGTATGCAGTATGTATGAAGCCATGTTTTTCTTATTTTTTTCTTTTTTTGCATATATATAGTCATATCTGTGATGTTTGGTGCCAGATTATTTGTTGAGGAGAGGTTAGAAGAGGAAAATTGCAGAAGCGAAGATAATTTCTGTGTTTCAACACTGGAGTTTCACATTGAAACCTGTCAGTTATTCTTTTGTTCAACCCTCCACTGCTAGGATAGATTTCACATTGAAACCTGTCAGTTATTCTGTTGTTCTCCCCTCCCCTGCTAAGATATATATATATATATATATATATATATATATATATATATATATATATGAAAAAAAGAGAGAGAGAGAGAGAGAAAGAGTGTACTAAACAGCCATAACAAAAATTAAAATGATAACAAGAAGTGTTATAGCATAGGTTCTTAAACAGCAGGGAGCATGTTGGTTTTATCCACTTAAGTCATTTACTGACAGTGGTATTTCCCTGTCACAGAGCAGGCTCTAATAGAATGTTTCTTTCCTGCCTTTTTCTCTCAGGAGACAATTTATACAGAGATGTGTATGTGTGTGTGTGTGTGTGTGTGTGTGTGTGTGTGTGTGTGTGTGTGTGTGTGTGTGTGAGAAATTCTGGAAAAATGTTGTTTTATGCTTGATTTTAACACACAAATTAAATGCAGAATAGTAAGAAGGTATTAATTAACTTGCACTGTCTGTTATATTTACTTAAAAATTATTACTTTAACACTTGTAAGACCCGCATTTGTCTCTTTAAGTTATATAATACATTTTGTAGTACTGTGGCACCAAACACAATATAGAATAATTCCTTTCAATTCATCTTTTATCCTAAGATATTATATTGTTCCAATTACATTTTGTTCTATTAATTTAAAGAAGGGAGGATGATCCTGTTTATGTCTGTTGATGTCAGCCCGTTGCTTGGTTGCCATGTTCTGTATATGTGGGTAATAGATATATGTATGTTTATGACAATGGTTGTGATGATCTCTGTTGCTTTCTGTGTGGATGTGCTTTTTGAGCAGGAAGTGAGGAACTCAAATACATAGCCATATGAGAAGCTCATGCTCTGAAAGTTAATTGAAAGCCAGACACATAGTAAAAGTGGGACTAATGTGAAAGTAATAGCATGTTTTCTACAAAGTCAGACAAAATTACACAGTCATTTTGATAAACTGGAAATGTATGTGTCTCTTAAAAAGTAGTAGATATGTTGCCAACCGTATGCTATCTGTCAGTACAAATATAATTCTGAGATCATATTATTAGTTTTTTTAGACATCACAGTTATTCATTTACTATTTTATATCTCAAAATATGTTCTAGTGAATATGATATCCTGTTTATAGAAGAGTCATGTTTTGAAAGATAATTGTATATGTAAGTCCTCACATGCAAAGATTTTTTTTAGAGAACGTTATTTGTTCTTTGAAATATCATTTCTGCCTGCCATACTATTCAAGCATGTACAGTCTTGTAATCAGAATTGAGTTTAAATAGTTAACTAGTTTATCACATTATCAATAAAAATAATATATAATAGCATATTGGTTTAAATAGTTAACTGGTTAGTCACATTATCAATAATAAATAATAGCATATTAGTAACATAGCATGATTGTTATAAACAGTGTCATATGTATTCCCCTGGATTCATGAAGCTCGGCGCAAGGCCGGTGTAAGGCCTGCTCCAGCCGTGCAGCGTATAAATGGTGTAGTAGCGCCATATGCATATTAATGAAGGTGCGCTGCCACCACATCCACGTGCATAGGACACGTGCGCGAGTGCATGGGGCATTACTAAGCTGCGCCCGGAGGCGTGTCAATGTCGGCTGGCGATGAGCAACCTAAACTGCTGAATATTATAGCCTGCCTGCAATAGTAATCGCACCTATCAGTGTCCGTGGATAATGAAACGTATGCAAAAAATGCAAGACAGTTCCCGGCCACACAAAATGGAGAACTAAACTGAAATGCACGCAACACAATATGAGTTTCCGTCCATGGAACAAATGATATTTAAAATCATGTGTCCGTAATGTACTGCACTGTCAGTAGTTATACCCAGTGGAAGTGAGGCGCATCATGTCAGCGCGCCGCCAATACACACGTCTAGCCCCATGGGCATGGTCACCAGCAGTCCCACAATGGTAGTGATAGTACACAGCTGGGCAGTTGTGGCTATATAACAACCGTAAAGAAACCTGACAGTCCAAATTGTATACCAAACACACACAAACATATGTATATTAAAATGTGCTATACACATGAACAGGAACGTAACCGGCACATACACATAGGATGCTATATGCGGAACCGGGATATGCAAAAGCAGAACCCATGCATGCAAATGCAATACGCAACAACCCCTGTATAGCACATAACCCGCACCCATGTCTGAATGTCCACCAAATCCAGCTACCAGCCTTGTGCAGCCGTACACCTACACATAGCGAGTATTCCCCATATGTAGTAGGAAGTATCGTCCTAGGCAGTGTCAGGATTGCAAATATGTATCCCACATTTGTAAACATCCCATCACAGTTACGTAAATCCAAATGCCAGCGCGTTCATGTTTCGGCAAAATGTGTGTACATCCCACGTGGGATAAGTAACCTGTTGAAACCCCAGAGTTGTTTACATGCCATGGTGTCCAGTACTGTACACATCTGGACAAAACATGTATGTGTAGTCACGGTACTGTTCAGTGTCTACACAGACATGCAAAACATACTACGCAGGATGGAACAGCTGTCCACCATGCAGGTCTCCCCACTAGGGTTGCCACCTGTTCAGATGCCCAAGGTGGGACATCCCTTGTAGAAATGTGAGAATTTGCAGGATAAAACATACCCCCGGCCAGTGCAAAGGACAGAATTACACTTGTTTGCCAAGATAAAAGCTTATGTCATAGCATGTGAATAGCTTATGCTAACCCAAATAATAGTTATGTGTTTCCGATACAAAATTCCTGTATCAAGCAACTATTAAAGAAAATAAGAAATATACCTGTGTCTTAAAATCACAGGACACTTGCCATGTCTTAGGTGTCATCGCAGGACACAACTGTCCAAAGTGGGACTTCCCCTTGCAAAGAGGAAAAGGTGGTAACCCTACTCCCCTCTGAATTATCGACAGTATATATTCAACCCAATCACATACCGACACCACCACTCAACCTATTACAGCAACAAAATCTGGACAAAGTCTAAAATGACTGGTGGACAAATAGGGATAGATGTAAGTACTGCTCTCACAAACTTCGAAAGTTCACAGAATAATAGTATGTACATTAGCATGAAATGTTGTGAAGGATGTGGGGTAGTCCCCGAGTATTACAGAGGTCCGTACATTCTTACTGTAACAAACCTTCACATATGTTTACTGTACTACTGCATACCTGTAGTTAATTCATAGCTAATTCATGTCCAAAATAATAATCCTCGTATGAATGAATACAGGAAATAGGAAAATGTGAATGTGAACACCACTCACCGTGGATAATGTATTGTAACCACCCCCACCCATATTATGTATTGCCAACATTATAAGCTGCTGACAGGTGCCCAAACACCTGTGTCTATAAACACAGGTAAAATAATGTGAATGGGAACACCAACATCGTGGATTATGTATTGTAACTACCCCCACCCATATTATGTATTGCCAACATTATAAGCTGCTGACAGGTGCCCAAACACCTGTGTCTGTAAACACAGATAAAATGTTTAAAATGGACAAACTCTGTCCATGTGCTTTGTCTGACATTTGAATATGGTCAGGTCAGTTCCATTCACCAGGCGGACAAGCCTAAACCCAGATCACCACATGAACACCCTGACAATTAAAGACTTGTATGTGTCAGGACTATAAGCCTTGGGGTTCTGAATATCCCTGCAGTGATGAAATATGCAGCTTGGGTCCAGAGCAGTAGGGAATAGGAAATGTGTAATATGTAGTACCGCATTTTTCCCAGCAGGAGAATGGATGCCTGTGTCGTAAGTGAAGCGGTGAGGCATATGTTAATGTAGCTATGTACTATGGGTATGCATATAAATGAGTCAGAACACCAAACGTATAGTGGTTACAGCATCCGGCCAACCTGAATGCAGTCCCTGTTCAACTACGACTACAGCACATATAATGTTAAAGTGCGATGAATGCATCTGTGCTGTACAGACATTTAAATATGTAAAGGTGAACGTGTGTTTTGTATATGTCCGTTAACCGGATTACAGATATTTTACTGGTACTGTCACAAGTAATAAAGCCCACATAAGCACAAAGACTTAGTAAACATATGTAACCCACAATAAGGATATACATGTGTGCCTGCGCGTAACCCACAATAAGGAAATGCAAGTGCGCCTGTGCGTGTGTAATCCGCTCACAGCATAGCAAATGAATGCTGGTTTCTACACGTAATGTCTATATATGGATATATACATTTGTGTAGAGATATATATATCCAGAGACTTAAACTAAATAAATGTATGAAATAAAGAATGTATAGACATATATATATATATATATATATATATATATATATATATATACATATATATATATATATATATATATATATATATATATATATATATATATATATATATATATATATATATATATATATATATATATATATATATATACACACACTCAAACACATACAACATCAATTGATATATACCTAACAAACATATAAACAAATGTCCTCGTAGATATAACACATGTACATAAATAGGTTACACCATAGCTAGTATGGATACACATAACAAACATGCAATTAAGGTAAATACACTGCTGCTTTCAAAACTACTGCCCAGAAAGTATCAGTGTGCCAGATCTGTAAGTCCTACTCTTTAAACATGGATATAGGTGTCCTTTGCAGGACTCCAAAAATAGTGAATCTATAAACGCACTGTCCTGTAATGATTGCTGCAAAGAAGTGTCATCCGCAACTACAATATAGCTGTACATGCAACAGTAGCTTGTGCAAGTGTAATAACACATGGGTTGACAGAATGTAAGACATATGTACCGACATGCTGAGAGTGGATAGTGTTTAGAAGTGTTGTCATACTTTATTATCACTCACATTAAATATGTGTTATGACTACTGTGGAGGGGTGTCAGGTCTGGGAATCATGGGTATGCAATAATGGGCCTAGGTGCCTAGGTGTTGGTTGGCACAGATTTATGAGGTCCGCCCCATGGGAGTGATTAATATACCTATGTGGGTATAGCAGACACCTCTAACTTCCTAAAATGAAGAACCCATCTACTGGATATCGTGTAAACTATTGGGGGAAGATGTAGGGAGTTATATTAATGTCATGTAAGCGATTATCATGGACGTACATGCGTACGAATAAGATGCTAACCATACCTCTCAATCAGAATAAGACATCTGGACAAAGGCATTTTAAAATAAGTACAAATAGGGAATATCTCAAATATTCCTCTTACAAAGTCAGAACGTTGATAGAATAATGGATCAGTCAATAGTATGAATGTTTTGAGGGTTATTAATTGTAAACAACAAATGTCTGTCATTATTGTCTAACCCCACAGTCCCAAATGACTTCCCACTAAATTACCAGAAAGGCACAATATTATTAAAAAAGGAACAAAATCATTCGTCTAAGTTCGGGACATTTACCCAAAATGTGTATAGTTGAGAGTTGTGAAGGTAACCCTGACCTAAATAAATGTACAGAACTAGTGCAATTAGGTGGACAGGTGTGAAGAAAGACGTGATGACAAATGACAAAACATGTATAAGTCAAAAGCATGTACCTCAACAAATCTGGATGAATACTAATGCCCTGTGATAGTCAATGTGGAAGGTTAATAGAAATAACAGAAATGTGTCCCTCAGGGTGCTATGCAGTGTCCCCCGATATAGTGTTCAGTCTCCCACACAAGCATGTGAGTTCTGCCACTGATGGAAAGCGCAAATACCGGCGAACACATAAGGTAGATGATAGCAGAATATGTTTTGATCAGCACCTGTTGGCTTTTGTGAGGAACACAACACTCTGGGTGGGTGTGTCCTACAAAAGGAATGTAATGGCATCTGGCCTGTGATTTCTCCATATATTGTGTGTAGTGGTGTAATAAAATGACATATCTTGTATCAGAAACAGATACATGTTATAGGAAACAGTATCATCGACTATACCACTACAAGACAAATCTGAAGGTATGAAAAGTGCTGAAGTAGTCAGTTTAGTATTGACCGCAGGTATGTGTGGACTTGTCAAATGTCACAGCTGTGCATATAGTTCCTATAGGGCAGTCACCTCTATAAATGATGAAAGTGGGAGGTGCTCTGTAGAAATGACAGACGTAGCAGGTCAAAACATACCTACAGCTATGCTTACTCCACAAATAGACATATTAGCACACATCAAAGCTTAGGCCAGGATTCACGAAGCTTTGGTCGGTGTACAAGTAGAGTAAGAGTAGAGCAAGGCAAGATGTCCGCCAAGCTATTCAGCAATATCCTGTAGGGGCGTGTAACACAGCCCCTCAAACGAACGTTGCACGGACAATGTTAGGATATGAAAATTACCCCATTTGTAGGTGAAAGCTATGCAAATGATGTAAAATATGCGATACATGAAACAGTAAGCTGTCCGTGCAAGAATAGAGGTATGTGCAGAAATGTACACGGATGTTAACCGAGTAACGTTCTGCAAGTAGCTAAACGGAGCAATGTCATCTGCAAATAAAGGATGGTTTAGTGGAAGAAGCATGCCAATGGCCAAATATAAGGCCAGTGGCATGTATTCCCATTGGAAATTAATAAAACTCTAGTTGTCCTCCCCCGATCTCCGGTGTTTAAGTGTAGCGCAGCGGTGCGAGTACGCGCTGTGCATACAAAACAAGACAAATATGTAAAATATACATACAAATTGTAATGTCAATTAAAAGTTATTGCGTCATGCAGGTGAATGGCAAGCTGAAGACAACATGGCTACTGAGTAGTGGTTGCTATGTTTGGAAGCGCACACTCAGAGATGTAACCAAACATTAGTAGGCAATCCTATGCAATTGAGGCTGAGGATAGTGAAGCACACTTTGTCATGCCATATGGGCCAAGCCTCTACAGTGTAAGAGTAGGTTAAGGGGACTATCAGCGTAGAAGATAGATGACATCATGAGTGTGTATGTATAAAACACTGTAATCTTATTGCAGCAGTGTGTCACATGTCTGCTGTCAGTGACTCATCAGTGGAAGAGGCGTGTTATGATTTATCCTAGGTAAAGTCAGTAAACTGATGGTGTACACCATGGATATCACTGAAGTTCCTTGCAAACCTGGTGAAGTGTGTTTGCGCCCATGCAAGCCTGTAAGCCCGAGTAAGCATGTGTGCATGTGTGTCAGCCCGTGTGCGTGACTTAAAGAATGAGTAAGCTACTGTAAGATTGTTGAAGCCCGTGTAATGTTGTGTAAGCCAGTGTAAGTGTTTGTATGCATGTATAAGCCTGTGTGCACACGTGGAAGCGGATATGCACTTCACTGTGCTCCTATGCGCGGCGTCGCTCACTGTGGACACAAACAGTGAAAAGGAAGGTAAACAAATAGCAGTAAGTTAACCAAGGAGAACTACCACAGCTAGCAGGTGAAAACAATCAGACTGAGTATATTACACAGCCAGTACAGTAGGCCAGCACAGCACAGCACGTACAACTCTACAAACAGTATTCCACCATGTTTTTCTCAGAAACACTGCAACACTGTAGTATACTAAGAGAAGTGCAAACAGTAAAAGCTTAAATGAGACAACATAATGTTAGGGGCTGCCATTGCTATTATACATCAACATATGCAACATGTGGAGGGTTGTGCCAATGTGAATGCTGCTCAGCATCACACAGTGAGTAGACGGAGAGGAGTGTGCAGGCACAGGGTAACCTACCAGGGGCTACATGAGCTGGAGATAGTAGAGCGCTATAGAGTGGACGGAGACCTCCTGCAGAAGATTGTGGATATGTGCAGGCCATGTCTCACACACAGAACCAACAGAGGGAAATCTATCCAAGTGGAAACCAAGGTATGTGTTGCCCTTAGGATACCAGCAACAGGTACCTTCCAGAGATCAACTGGTGATATGATGTGGATTTTACAAACATCAGCATCCAGGGTACTGCACCAGTTCATGAATGCCATGTCAGCACATGTCAGTGATGATGTATATATCCCCAATTCCCATAAGGTATTGGGCAGCAATATGTGTCGTTTCCACACAATAGTGGAATACCCTAAGTACTGTGTGCAATACACTGCACGCAAATATGCATCAAAGCACCAGCCAGTGAGTGTGGTAGGGCCTACATCATCCACAAGGGCTTCCCCTCCATGAAGTGGCAGTTTGTGTGTGATGTCCAGCCCGTAATAATGAATGTGTGTGCTGGATGCCCTGGAAGCTGCAATGCTTCCGATATGTGGCATCTGATGCAGCTGTACAAAACATTTGGCAATAGGGACAACCCTCATGGTCACCTAGTGGGGGATGCCGGATGTGCAGTTCAACTGTGGCTGATGACACACATCAGAAATGCACACACACATAAACAGGAATGCCATAATGAGGCACACGCACATACGGAAACCTTACTCTAGCATGTGTTTGTGTCGCTCAAGTCACAGTTCTGGTGCCTGGACACATCTGGTGGAGCATTACCGCACTTGTCAACTACATGCATCAGAATTGTCTGTGGCCTAGGTCATCTGTGTCACACACACACACACACACACACACACACACACACACACACACA